>NW_007578647.1:18443-46665 GCF_000690725.1 Stegastes partitus | reverse complement strand
CACTTAGAGACAGACAACCAAGCACACTCACATTCACACCTACGGACAATTTAGAATCACCAATTAACCTCAACATGTTTTTGGATTGTGTGGGAGGAAGCCAGAGAACCCGGAGAGAACCCACGCTGCACGGGGAGAACATGCAGACTCCATTCAGAAAGATCCCGGTTGTCCTCACTGGGATGTGAACTGGCGACCTTCTTGCTGCGAGGCACCTTGCAGCCTCTCCATTGTCCCATTTAGGGGGTAATTTCAGATATGAGTAAATTAGCTAGTGTTTTAGCTTTCCTGTTTATGGGGAAGTGTGTTATCCTTTGTTTGCTACAGCAACTTATATGGTTGTAAAAAAGACCCTTTAATTAGCATTATGTGTGGATTTATGCTGTATTAGGAAGAGAACCGTGAGTATCAGTAATGAATGGATGATTATGATGATTTATTCATGGATCTAGTTTTTTTTTTTTCTTTCTGTAATGATTATTTGAGTCACCATATGACCAGCCTGTTGAAAGTTGTTTTCCTTGTTGGAAGGTGTACAGTCTTATAAGCCCATGTGTAATGGGCCACAAAATGGCACGATGCTCAAATGAAACACAATTCATTCGTTCATTTACGTGTTTTACAAGTCTGATGATTTGATTTGGTAGCTGTTGGCTTAAAATGGAGAAAACGAGCTCAGCATCAGAGATGTTTCCCAAATCCCTGGAGGCTCAGTATAACTGCGGCTTAAGTGCAGCAATAGTTCCAGCTACTTACTATTAAAATGCAGTTAGTAGCTGGAGTGCTCACGATAGCGCCTGATGGCAGCTTTAATGAAGGAGCTGCTTATAAGAGCATAAAAGAGCATTGTGCTTTGCTTCCCTCGCCTTCCTGTCATATCATAACGGATTTACCTGGCATCGTTGCCAGCTGCAAAAAAAAACAAACTTTAATTAGATATTTGTAGTAGCACGGACCCCTGGGTGTCTGCTTTTGTGCATTTTTAAATCTTTTTAGTTTTTGTTGCAGAATTTTTCAGTGTTTTGTTCCTTGGGTTAGAATTTCAAATCCATTGGGACGGTTATTGTCAGTTGTGCTGCACTCATCAATTACACTGTAAACAGTTGTGTTTCTTAGTCACTTTGAGCACGGCGCCTATTGTCTTCCCGTCAGTTCAGTCTCTGTTTCTTGTCATTAGTTGTCTGGGTAACGAAGGCTCGTGGCATGCCGTCGCTATGTTATTAAATAGAGAGCCGTTTGTATCAGACTGTGAAGATGGTCAGAGAAGTGGAGGGGAAGAAGGGAAAAAGGAAGCCAGTTGGTAAGTGGGAACTCTTGGATTGTGAAGGGGGGTCATTTTCTCTTGCCACTGAAAAGTGGAAAGTAAACACTCGCACGACAACAAATTAGAAAATTTGTATTTGGTTGTCACGGCAACGCAAAAAGTGCAAGCAACCCCGAGCGTCTAAGAGGAATAAAGTGTTAGTCAAAGTATGCTTTTCACATGCATTAGTAAACACCACCTATATGTCAACAGTTTGACTCTGAATCAGTCTTATTTACTGATATTTGTAAAAATGGCAGGAGCATTTTTTACACAGAGTCGAGGATATAAGCACCTCAGCATGCAAGGGTTTGTCTTTACTGTAACACCTCTTTTTCCTGAACAGATAGACTGAAAACAGAGACATTTTTTTTAGCTGTTTCAAGGTGGCACCTTTAATAAAGTGTCTGTTTGGAAACGCCTTAGTTGTGTGCCAATGAGGGCTCGCCATAAGAAGTGTTTGAGTTGAACTGACTGTGTCATTGTCTCTGCTCTCACATGTTGTGATAGGTGTCATATCAGCAAAGCTGCAACTTCAGAAGTCTTGCGTTATCTGGGCCCTGCACCACTGATACTGCTTCCTGCAGTCCCGCTCACTTATGTGAGTTGATGTTTCATTGCTGACATCTTCCCCAACGCCTGTTTAATTAGCATATGTGTAGGCTACCATATATCTGCCTCTGGCAAGGATTCATTTAAGAGATTGTTTAGTAAGCCAGTAAAAACGCAAAATGAATATTTAGCGACAAACATAACATATATGGTAACTAGTGCAAGGAGATTTCCTCGTTGCTGGAAATGGTGAAATAAAAAAGCAACCATGTGAAACAGTGAAATGATAAAATGAGAGCATTAACATGCCTTTGAGCCCTCTCAGACTGAACTTTGCCTGATTTTTACATTTGAATAGATGAAGATGTTTTGTAATACGTTATAAAACAGTTTTCCTCAGCAATATATACGAATATCCTGCAGTATTGTATTTAAGCAGCTGAAGAGATATGTGCCCCAGTGTAGTTTCATGTTTTTGCTGTGAAATGTGTCTAGATAGAAAACTTTCAAATGTCTTACTCTGCTAAGATTACAGCTGTCAAGTGGATACAGACTGCTGAGGAAATGTGGGGCTTGAGTCAAACCAGCTAGGTTAATGTCATCAAAGCTTTGTTAATTAAATGACCAGATTACCCTGCTCTTGTTGGAAACTTAGGCAGAAGATATCTCTTTCCCTGAATACTGTTCTGAAAATATACCATTCCATTTGAGTTCCTTATTACTGGTTCTGCCTCTGATGTTGAGAAGCATGTAATCCTGAATTGTTCCATTTTTGGGCGCCACAGTTGTAAAATTTACTAAAGAATAGCGGCTCAGTCTAGACCAACCAACAAATATGGCTTAACTGAATAAAGTTACTTGAGTAAACAGGATTGAATAGAATATAAACTTATCCAGAGGTACCATTTCTGTCACACTCATATAGAGCATAATAAGTCTTGGGTTTTGCTGCATAGAGCAGCTCACATCAAAGCTGGCTCAGACAACCATGTGCAAAGCTGAAAATCAAAGACAGGCAAATGCCAATGCTCCTAACAATTTAGGTCACTGGGCAGTATTCATCGAGTACCTGAGCTCCAACCTGTATGCAAGTCTCCTCATCCATGTTACTCTATCAAAGTGTTGAATATTTAATAAGTTCACAAGTATTAGTGAAACATTTGACCATGTGCACATTTTCACACACACGTAATCGAGGACTGGCACAGACTTGATCCTGTATAATCGGCTCCATCACTGCGTTGCAGGGCTCGTCTTCATTCAAAACAAAAAAAAAAACATGACCTTTTCTTTTTCAGAAGGCCAAAAAAATTACAACAGATTATTTTTTCTCCTCATTTTTGCTCTGGTAGCAGTTTGATTGATTACACAGAATCATTTTTTATATTTCCTGCCAATGGTAATCATTGCAATGACTCTTCTATTTACCATAACATAGACTAGTGTGGCTATGATCTCAAAAACAGATCCCCTTTTTATATTAACGACAGCGAGGCTGCTGGGTGGAGTACATTAGCAAGTGAGTAGAGCTCAGACAGCTGCTTTAAATCCTGACGTGCTACTATCAGGTCAGACCGTGATATCCCCTTAAGGCCTGTGCACACACCGCCCAGCCCGCTGACTGTCATAAAGTGCATTAACATCGATCAGATATAAAAAGGCACTGTTTCTGTTGGAGCATCATCTGCAGAGTGTCGAATGAAAACACTGAGGGGGGGAAAAGGGTGGAGAAAGATTAAATGCCAAAATGGATTTTAATAACGTAGTCGGTCGTGGTTTTATTTAAGGATATGGGACGAGCTGGCTACTTCCAATTGGGGTTCCGTAAGATAATACAGTACAGCATGTAAAATTAATTGCAGCCTTTTTCCACATACTTAGCCAATGCTTTTCCCTGCTTCTCCCCCAACAAATCCACCTCTCCTTTCCCCAACCTCCTCCTCCTCCTGCTCTCAGTTGATATCTTCTCTACCCAGCTGGCCTCCCTGGAGGCTGACAGTATCCTTACGATGCACCACACTTGGCATATATATCCTCTGGTTATTGAGCAGAGAGCAAAACAGGCTCTTCACATGATTGATGAGGAAATGGGATTCTAATTCAGTTACTCAGCCGTCACCCTGTGGCCATATCTGCATGTCAGCCTTCCGTATTTGGAAACCTTCTTTGCTGGGAACAATGTGGGACTTTCAAGACAGCTTTTCACCCAGTTGGCAGTTCTGCTGCAACGATGATCTTTTAGATTGCTTTTTTAGCACCCTGTTAAAAAATCAAAACCCACTGTGATTTTATTTTAATTGAAAAACACGTGTATCACAGAACTGCAACTTGACAAAGCTTTTGTGTTTCTACTCAGGAAACCTGTCATTCAGGCATGTTTTAAATCCTTTTGCTTTGACAATGATATTCTTAACATTAATTTAAATTGCAAGAAGGGTTAAAAAGACGTGTGCACATTTCTGTTTGCTTCAATACAGAACGCTACTCTGTCTTTTTGTTTTTATCTGACTAAAATCTGAGACAGTAGTGCCTGAATGCTTGTAGATGAGCTCTGGTCTGCCAGCAACACAAGCCTCCAGCAGTTACTACCGAGACCTGGCTCGTAACCTAGGTTAACATGCAGCCATCTTCTTCAAAGATTTGGCTGTGGAAGCCATCTCTAGAGAAGATCCCCTCACAGCACCAAGACTGTTCTTAACACTGCTACCAAATTCATCAGAATGTTAAATACTGAGATCTCCATTTCAGGGCATTTTTCATTTCCTCCGACCATTAATCACACCACATCGTCCCAAGAACGATGAGTTTTGAGCACATTCCTCCTACACCTAAGGGTTTGAATTACACAGTTCGGAAAAGCATGTTTTTTTTTGTTTTTTTTTTCTCCACTTACCTCCAGTGACTGTGCATCTGTGTTCTCAGATAGCTTTGGTTTAATTCACTCAGGTTTTGAGATATCTGTCCTTGACATTTTTTGCAAGTGCCCCAAAACAAAGATGGTGAATGTAATTCGGTTTGTAGTGCCCAAAGCATAGAAAGCTACCACGAAAAAAGAAAAATCACGTCGTCCAAAACCAGCCTCCTTGCTGCTCTGTATAATCCACAGAATACAGTGCCAGCAGTTTTCAACGGAGCCGCTTTCTACCAAAAACAATGGTTCCAATTAGAATTTGTGCAGTGTTTTGTAAAATAGTAGAATTTATATTGGATACTGGGTATGTTGTTTCTCACCTTCATTGGATTTGCTCAGCTGTGATGGTTTACGTTCTCTGCGCTCTGTTTCGTTTCCGTGGCTGCCTCATTACCTCCTCTTATCAATGACACTTAAAATTAAAATGTTTTTCTAACTCCTGGGAATGATGATGCTTTAACTCAGGATTTTTTAGGATGTGCATTTTAAGCAGCACTAATTAGCAAACCTGTGGTGCTGCCACTGTAACCATATTTTTTTCTAATGCTATAGATCCGCTCTAATCCCTTCCTCCTGTTCTCTGTCTCAGTACTTTCAGGGCTCTTACAGGTGCGGGGATAAAATTAGGCTTCACTGAGCACAAAGCATTTGAAGATATACTTGAACAAAAGACACAAAGCAGATTTGTAAACTTTTCTGAATTTTCAATGGAGGAGAATTTGGTTTTGAGGAATCTGCCTGAATAGAGGAAGAAGCTGTATTGCTGTCATTTCTTTCCAGCAATCCACATGACTGCCTTTGTTCACCCTCATTTCGTGTGCTTTGCAATGAACTTTATGGTAAATTTTAGAGCCATAAGTAATGTTGGGTTTGGATTGGATTGGTGCTTCTTGTCTACCCTAAATAAATGAGATCACTGAAACCAAAATCTGTTGTTGTCCTCTTCTCTTAGGGTAAGATGGTCAAGGGAATGGGAGGAGCCATGGATCTGGTGGCTAGCGCTGGAACCAAGGTGGTGGTCACCATGGAGCACTCAGCCAAGGTGTGTACACATGCTTTCATGCTTTTCCCATCGTTGTTCTAACTAACGTTGCCTTTGTAAATCACCCCAAAAGACTCATTCCTTTCCTTAGAAGTCCAAATCTAAGTGGCAGTTTTCTTTTCTCACAATAGTACATTCAGCAGCGTACTTTGTATCTGCTTCCTACGATAATGAGTGTGAGTGTTATGGCTGCTTAAGGATAATTTTGTTAATGGATTGCTTAATGCCTCTTTACCAGAGAGCGCTGGCTCATCCTGATGAGATTCAGCACACAAAACATTTCCTGTTCGCTCGTCTTCAGCTCATTTAAATACAACTCTAGAATTGGACTTGGTGTTACGGGAAGAACTGATTAGTTAGACTGGCACCTGTGCGGCGAGAGATGAATAACCCCACGGGGTTTCTCACAATAGCAGTCAGCAATTCAACTGAATTGGTTTACTTTTAGAAAGTCCAGACCAATGTGATGCAAGGGCAGCGTAACGTTCTGCATTCATAAAAGCATGCTGTTTTTTGCTAATGGCTCTCTGTCTGGCGCCCAGCTATCGTCCAGATGGTGCAGCAGGTGAGCATAAATTTACTGCCCTGAAGCCTGTTTTCATTCATGAAGGGGAGGGTGGGGTTGATGTATGATGTATACTTCTCAGACATGCGTTGAGATGTGGGCTTTTTTTCTTAAAGATTGCCACAGGCAAAACTGCAACACAGTCGCATGAAATACATGCTATATATCCTTTAGAATGAGTGTACGCAACCAGCTGCAATATCTTACAACATAAGCTGCATCCATGAAAGAATTAACACACAGTTTGAAACGACTTACAGACTTTACAGAAACACTGGCCTTTCGTTTAACCAGCTACCTTATTTCTTACAGGGGGGAAAGCACAAGATCTTGGACAAATGCAAGCTGCCTTTGACAGGGAAACAGTGCGTGGACCGGATCATCACAGAAAAGGTGCATTTTGCTTGTTTACATGATATATGCATTCATCAACCTAAATTTAAACAGAATTGGATGTATACACGCATGCATGAATGGGTGGATGAGCCGTTAGTCATAAACTTGGACTGCTTGCTCGTGTTTGCTACATAAACGGTGCCAGTGAGTAAGCTATGACTGAGCAGGACTCGTACCATGTGAGAGACCTGCAGTTGGCGAATGTTAGAGGATGATATACAATTTGGTGTTATTTTAACAATTAAACTTTTGGGACATGCTGTGCATATGAGGGGATACTCATCACTTACGTAGGTTAATTCAGTGACTTTGATAAATGGCAATGATGTGAAATATTAATCCACCAAATACACAGGTAAGGACACCCAGTTATAGCCGACATAATATCCCATTCAGATTGTTGGGGGTCTGTGTGTGTGGGTCAACCACAGAAACCATGAATCCAATGAAGCACAAGTCACAAGTTGTTTTTTTTTTGTTTTTTTTTTTTTTTCCTTTTCCATTTTTCTCTCTCTCTCTCTCTTTCTCTCTCTCTCTCTCTCTCTCTCACACACACTTATTAAAAAACACGCACACACAAGCCAACTGATCGATTGATATGATGCAACAGAGTGACGCCGGTAAATGATGGAAATCACATTTATTCATTTAACACTAATTCAATCCCTTCATGTCTGTAAGCAGGCTGCATATTGACTTTGTTATGTTTTTCTAATTTCCATGATTGGGGCTGGGTTTTCCTTTATTATGTATTTTCTTGATAGTCTCGCCCCCGCCCCACGGCCCTGCTTGTGACACTGTTAGTGCTCAGCTGATCAGGAACTCTGTCCATGATTAGCAGTGACTGCTTGATTGCAGTCACATCTAAACTGTATGTTTTGTACTTTGCACTGTGATGAAAAGTGAGGCACACCCTGTAAATCCAAATGTGCAGTAAGGTTGCCTGAGGCTCTTGTCCAAAGGGGCTTCAAATTCCACCTGTGAAAGCCTTTTTCTTGCCTATCAAGGGAGGTTGAGGTCATGTGCACTTGTTACGGTGATTACCAAAGAGACTATTTGTGTCCATCAACCTGCAGGAGGAAAGCCTTTGGCGTTTTTTGCTGTAATTCCTTGCTTTTGTGGAAATCACTGTGCTGTAGAAGTACATTGTGGAGTGGCAGAGATGGACAAGGTTGATCTTGAGACTCTGGATGTTATAAAGTAGTTGTTTTTTTACACATTTTTTCATGGTTGCATGAGAGTTGGAGACCATGCCTAAGGGCTGACAGGTGACGACGTTCGTTCCCATTTTACATTTTCAAGATGGCGCCCACGGGTATCTTCATCATTTATGGGTAAAGAGTTTTGTTTGTGCTTGGATCCCTATAATTTATGTTCTGGTTGTGATGGACAGATATAAAACCTGTGCTAAGCTTATGGATGTGACCCTGATTATAAAATAAAAATTCAAAAAAAAGCGAAGGTATAGGATAGAAGGTAGAAGAATACAGGTGTGAAGAATGAGCAGCTATACTGTAAATACTGACTGACTGGGAAAAAGAAGTGTGGGGGTGGTACTGGAAGGAGAAAAAAAAAAGCCCAGGGAGAGGCTCCAGTAGCTTGTAGATCTTGGTGCTGTTGCAGTTTGTGTGTCCAGTTCCCTGTTACCCTGGTGGTGGCTGCTGCCTTTGGAACTTGCTCATTGAAAACATGACCTGTTCTTTTCTGCTCCACTGGCTTTTGTTGTGGTTGCGCAACATTTCTCAGCAAGCAGATTTCTGTCAACATTTATAAAGGTTAAAGCTCTCTCTACTGCCCAGCAAGCAGCGGTACCACCTCCTCCTCTTCACCAACTTCTGCTGATTGGTTTTTCTCTCTCTCCATCAGTACTGCCTTCTCCTACATGCCCAGCTTCTTTTCTTTTTTTTTTCCTTTTCTTTATAATGGCTTTTAATTAATGACCTCTTTTCTCATTTCCTTTCATCTCTATCAATATATATTCTCCTATTTATTTGTCCTTGCTTGCCTCCACATCCCTCCTCCTCCTCTATTCTTCTGATACCATGTCTGTTGTGCTTTGAATAAATTTGAAAATATTACATTCTCTCCATTTGGCCTCCCATTCACACTCACCCCGGCGTTGTCTGTCCCAAAACGTTGTCATTCTCATAACACTCTTCCGTTGACGATGCCCGTCTCTCTTTGTAGTTTGGACGGAGAAAAACTGAACTTTTCAGAAATGCTGTCGAGTGACTGTCAGCCTGTCATCTTCTCAGATATTGCAAGAGTGCTTATACCCGGCGGCAGTGTTAGGAAGCCAATTTTTTGTCACCTCCACTCGCCGCTGTGATTGCTTGTTTTGAAAATCAATATACCCCGCAACAATAACATCTTCCTCTGCTTCTGTTGTCAAGCAGCACAAGAATAAAATAGTGATTTGAATGGGGGGTATCAGTGCAGCACCTCAGGAATTATTGTCTGCTTGGTAAGCCGGGAGCATCGAGACGATCAATCGAATTATGATTTTTCTACTTGTGAAGTGCATTTGTCATCCACAGACAGAAGTGAAAAGCTAGGTCAACTGTATTCCACTTCATTGAAAGACAAAACATTCATCCCTACTGACTTGCAAATAGTGACTAATATGCTCACTTAGTGTTTCTATTAAACATGTATATATGTGAAGAAGAGACCTGAAGCTGCTCTGTGGGAGTGAATAGTTGTCTGCATTGTTGTGTCGTTTTCAGACAGACAAGAAGGAAAAAAAAAATCAGTCTGGGTTGTTTGAATCCACATTCATGAGATTATGTCGTGGATACGGTCTCAGTCTGTGCTCTGTGTTTTCCTCAGGCCTCCTTTTTTGACATTTCTCAACACTGACATTCCATCCCTCTAATATTGCATCTGAGCAAAGTTTGTCACGCTAAAAGTAGGTCACCTACTGTAACACAAGGATAGCTAAAAGTCATCTTTCACCCTTTATTGTTTTGTGGGCAAACAGCAGCTACAGATCTACACAAGCTGTTTGAGAAACACAGTGTTTTAAGGATATTGTGACTTTGAGGCAATGTAAGCATCCCCTAGACTCCAGACTACATTAAATCTATATAAGCTATGTGTTTATTGACTGGTCAAAGTTGATCAATAAACAATTTACACCCTATTATTTGTCCCAAGGGGGCCCTCCAACTCCTTGTTGTACAGAAAGCTGTCGTCATGAGTTTAAAGTTGAGAGTTATGTTTTTTTTTTTTCCCCACTACATATTTGATGAAGATTGCTGTGGTTGTAAAAGCTCTTTTTTTTCCTTTTTTTGCACGAGCAAAACAAACATTACACTTTGTATCAGCAGTTATTTTTAATATAATCAATATGTTGAGTATGCATAGTTATTACAAAATGAACTGTTTTCATTCAACAAGTAGTGAACCTTACCTGTTGAATATGTTTGGTGTGTGAGTGTGTGGCACAGCTCGACTAGAGAAATGTAGGAATTAACACATTAAGAGCAATATATTTGTAAGATTTTATTATTTTTTTAAATGTATGTTTGCACTCTCCTCTTCAACTGATAGTCAAATGCCAGCTGAAACATGAATGAATGAATGCAGACTAGAAAACACAAATCTAAATAAGCCAAATGTACAGCGAGCAATGGAAGGACATGATCATGAGAAGAAGTTATTTCTTATTCCTAGTGTAATTTACAATGTGATATAACTCCCTTATGACAGGTTATTTGAGTCCTTGATGTATTATTTCATCAGTATTGCATATAAAAGTACAACAATAGTCTGGTCTGCAGCCATTTCTTTCCGTGACAACACTGGAGAGAAAAACCTCTTTTCAAGACTGTCGCATTGGCCAGTCTTTCATTGCCCAGTCTTTCATTGGCCAGTCTTTCATTGGCCAGTCTTTCACTGCCCAGTCTTTCATTGCCCAGTCTTTCATTGCCCAGGGTTTCGTGGATGTTTCGGAACAACTGGCTGTAGCTTTGCACTTTATACAGAATATAGCAGCTCGTTACAGAGTTGGCTGTATCAATGTAATTATTCCTAAGACATGGCAGCACAGTGGATGTACATCACGCAGGATTTCTGGAGAAATTAGAGTTTCCCGTCAATGGAAAACAAGTCAAAGCATCTCCAAAGTCCAAAAGTGACTTACAACTCCTTTAAAGATTGATTATAAAGGTGTGGATGTGGAGAAGCGGATGTGTGCCGTTTCTTCTCAAAACAAGCTTTTATTTTTAGAACCATTTGTCTTTCTGGGTTTTTGGATGCAAACGTCTGCAGAGGGGTCTGCATAACTTCACGGACTTGAATGACAAAATTTATGTTACCCATACCTCTGTGGAGCCTTGTGGATCTTTGTGGACTCTTGCGCACACTGTGACAAGGACGACAAGCATGAATTGGCCTCAACACCTGTTCAGTATCTACAGTTGTATTATTGTTCAGGCAGTTTATGAATAGATGAATAACAAGGCAGCCAAGCAGCACAACACCGGGGCTTTTTCTTCTATATTAGCCAGTAGTACTGTATGAAACTGCATGTGGGCTGTGAGAAAATGATCATGATAGTGTTTACCAGACGTAACTCCCAGCAGTAGAAAATGAGGGTACACAAGGTGCAGCTATTCAATAACAAGACTGGACTTACGTAAGTCGCACCACAGCGCGGCACATGCACGGAACCACATGACCAAGTGGAACGCATTAACAACCTCTGAAAGGTTCAGTCTGCTTGATTATGTGCAAATGATTTAATTACAATTGAGCTAAACAAAACTGCATTACAGCATTATTCTCACTGTTTAATAGCTTCACCTTGTGTAAACCGAGTGACAAACACTACCTTTAATACACCTGTTAATGGTTATCCTCCACCGGTTGCTATCATTACATGATTAAAATCACTGCTCCACATCTACAATAAAGGCAGAAACTGGGACCTTCCAGAAAGTACGTTTTTGTGTCCACACAGAAACAGATGCTGACACGTGCAATATATTGTCACAAACGCAACATCCTCCTTGGCTCCCGATGGCCAGGAGGGACGGTGATCCAGGTGTCCTAAATAGTGTTGTTGTGAAATCAGATTCCGGGTGGTGGGAAACCTGTTACCTCAGGCTGTTGACTCTGCTGCTCCTGTATACGACGGAATCACCACATGCACATATAAATGCGTGTTGTCATTTGTGCAGCTAGTAAATCACATCATCTCTGCGCCCCTCGTTGCCTGAGTTGATGCCGTTACAAAGGTCTTCACACGCAAACTGTCTGCTTTTGTTTCTCCTCTAAGCAACTATTTACGGATTGATTTTTGTATTTTAAAAAATAAAAAAAAGTTAAAGAAAATCGTTTCCCCTTCATGCACAGATGAAGCAGAATGACTCCTGAATTATTCAGTCAATCATAATGGTCCCAGAAAAGCGCTACCTTTGGTATTTTCCATAATGACAGCAATGCCAATAACACCAATTATTACTCGAGCAACCAAATTGAAATTCTTTTATGGTCCTACTGTGAGCTTTTGTCTGAACACATCTCAAAACGTGCTCCTTGTAATTGCTGGAATACATCGACAGGATCCTGGATGGGCTTGTTTATTTGTTGGAGGGGTTACGTGCTAATTTCTGCTCCTATCTCTTTCTTGTATTCACATTTGTCTAAAGCATTAAGCTGGCTGAGAAATGGTGGCTTTTTGTTGTTACGTGACATCCAGCCCACATCTTGCCAGACAACACATGGGGTAGACTACCAGCTCCTTAATGACTAACTGGCGTCAATCTGGTTAATGACGGTGGTGGCTTTGAAGACTGTGAAGAAAGGTGACTCAACAGTTTGACAACAAAAGGCCGCTTTGTAGATGCAGGCATAGCTTGTTTTTCATTAGTGAAGTGTGGGTATTAGAAATGAGGTCAGCTGATGGTTAATAGTTTTGTAATGTGCTTACCTAGACCATTATGTGTCATGGTCCTCTGCATGATAAAGCAGAGTCCAACTGTGAGTATGACATTGACATACTGCACCATCCAACATAACTGCACACTGCTTGCATCTAAATCAACCACCTCTGGCACATTTTTGCAAATCTGTAATTTCCCTTAATCACTTGTGACACGTGTCACGATTAGAGATGCATGCCAGTGTCTGTGTTATCCATAGACCCTTGTTCCTTGTGACATTCCATCTGTCTTGCTATATTGGAGTGAGATATCCGCCTCCTGCCCTGTCACTGTGTGTATGATTCTAATGAGCTGAGAATCCTGACAGGCTTTGCCTGGATGTGACTGTGGCTTAGCCAGTCAGTCCCTGCTGAGAGAAGCAACAGGGCCCAGCTTGGATGAGCTTTCCTGGCCTGTCTTTATAAAGCATTTTTGCATTGTTTGCATAAATATGGATAATGCCATTGCACTAAATTTAGTTTTGAATTGTTATTATATGAGCTGTACAAAAACAACCTCGAGGTAATTTATCATGTCAGACCTGCTGCCATCTGTTAATAGATATTATTGTCACAAACAAATTGAAACAGCGACTTTAACAGTGTCCCTGTCCCTCTAAATCTCAGACATAATCTCATTATATTCTTATTTTTTTGGCCTTTTTGCCTTTATTAGATAGGACAGTTGAAAGAGAGACAGGAAAGTGGGGGGGGGGGATTGGGCAAGGGGTTTGCGGCAAGGGGCCTTGGGGGGGTTTTGACTCATGACTGCTGCATCGGAGACTATAGCCCCTGTACATGGGTCGGCAGCTCAACCAGGTGAGCTAAAACGACGGCCCGATTTCATTATAGTCTTAATGAATAGTAAGAATATCTTGCAGTAAACACCTCAGAATCATCAGAACTCAACGCAGAAAGCTTGTCCAGCTTTTAAATCCCCCTGGCTAAACATTACTTTTCAAGCACTAGATTATAAATAATGTGTTTTTGAAGGTTGTACTGCTTTGTCATTTGTGTGACTCCAGATTAGTAAAGAAAATAGCACTTGAGAAAAAATAGCTAAATGGGTTTAAAATGTAAAAATGAAGAAGTGAAGGTTTTCTTTTCTGCCCTGTGTCTGTGTTGTGTTGTGGAGACGGAGACACGGGTCATGTTTGTGCTGAAAACCATCCCAGTCTTTAAGCAAGCAAAGTGGAGAAAGACCATCAACAGAAAATTACAGTATCGAGGATAATTACCACTAAATGTAAAAGGATCCAAGCAAGGAGAGAATCCAAGCCAAAACCAAAGTGTTTTTGAGACACGATTACACTTTGGACTGAACAAACCATATTAATCTGATGCTGTAAACACAGAAATTGCAAATAGAATGAACAGAATTACTTGGGCTCATAAAAGAAGGATCAAAGAGGTAATAGCAGGTCTGCTGCCTGAGGAGACTCTATAAGCACAGTGTGTCATATTGATTCTCTTTTTTTGTTGCTGCTTTTGAGAAGACAAAATATAGCTTAGTTTGTTCTTCAGATAAAGTTTTCAGATTCTTTGTCTTTTAGTGTGAGTGGAAAGTTTGGCAACATTCTACATGGTTAATTACAAGAAGGTACCACCATGGATCCTCCTTTACTGGGCTGATGCCTTCGGCCATGTGCTGTATTTCATTCCAGTCAGAGATGCTGAAATCCTCCAGTGGCTTTATTCATGAACATGTAGAAAACTAAATGCATTTAAGGCGAGCATCAGAATTAGCAACTCCCCCTGTGCTTTTGTACATATTCATAGCTCCTCACAGTGCACATGCATAATCCTCTGTCTCTCGACTAACGTGATCACAGGTAAAGAGATGAACACAAAAAGTCACAATGCCTTTTTTTTTTTAAGTTATTTTTTTGGTCTTTATTTGAGAGTGCAGTTGAGAGAGAGACAGGAAAGTAGGGGAGAAGAATGGGGGGAAGGACCTGCGGAAAGGGCCATGAGCGGGATTCAAGCCCATGACCTCAACGTCAGGGACTATAGCCCCTGTACATGGGATGCCAGCTCAACCAGGTGAGCTATAGCGGCGCCCCACAATTCCTTTTTAACCATCACAAGTCAGCGGTGGCGGTGAATGATGTGCGTCACTATCCCTGATGATATTGCAGTACAACAATACAATGATGGTTTAGAGTTTTAGTTGAGGTTGTTGTAAACTGGAGCTTGTTTTATCTGAAGTGAACAGTCTTTTCTAAAGGTTAGAGGAATTTACATATGGAGTGGAATATTTTTTTTTACAAGATGTCAATTTCTTTTTCTTCAGCACTGTCTCCCTTGTGCTGCATCAGCACGGGTTTTGGGTCAAGACCTGTTGAGTTCAGACCTTCAGCTCGAATTATTCAGTACTAAAGCTGAGCTTTCACATTTCCGATCACAATTATATTGATTGTCTTTTATGTTTAAACTGTTAAACGCAGTGCAACAATTCAAATATAATCGCTGCCTACTTTGCCAGCAGTCCAACCACTCGGAGGCCTTTCCTGGATGTGTCACCAATAATTGCAGCTTTTTTTTTTGTCATCTTGTGCATGGATGACATTGAAGTGGTACTCTGGCTCTTTTGCTTGTGGCGCTGATGTTTTTTGGGGGGGTTGTTGTCTCTTTTTGGTTGCTTTGATAGCCCAGGCCCCCACATCCTCATCTGTGACCCCGGTGACCACACACACCACAGGGCTCAAACTTGTCTAATACAGAAATACTCATTCTCACCGTTTTGTCTCTGTGCCTCATCGCCCACCCCCGTCTCTCTCCCTCTAAACATCTTTTTTTTTCTCTCCTTTCCCTCTCTGCCTACATCCCCTCCCTCGTTTCTGTCCTCTTTCTTTCCACCAGGCTGTGTTTGATGTGGATAAGACAAAAGGCCTGACTCTGATAGAAATCTGGGAGGGGCTTACTCCTGAGGATATCAAGGCATGTACTGGCACAGATTTCGAGGTGAGTAATGGAACAGTTTGGCTACCAGCACAGAAATAAAAGTTTTTTTTTTTATCTTCAACTTTGATAACCGTCGTACTTTTCTCTTGTCCTCGTCTCCCATCTGGCGTCTTCTAGGTGTCTCCCAACCTGAGGCCCATGCAGCAGATCTGAAGGAGCTCCTAGTGACTCTGAGATGTGTTTTCGGTTTGTGTCGCTTCATTTCGCAGTGATAAACAGCTGGTGATTTAACAGGCTAAGATGGGTCAATTAACCAAACACAAATGCCTCAGTTCCCTGGTAATCAGTATGCAAATATCAGAGGGATTTAGTTCTCAGTAATATCAACTGAATGGGGACTCATCAGAGCCGGCATGCGTAGTTCTGTTTGTGGTCTAGTCTGACAAACCATTAGGGAACATTACCTTGTTGCCTATCACACCATTAAGTTATGAATTTTTACCTATATTTGCGTGCAATTACCAAACAATCAGGTTGAATGCATTAAAAGTGGCTGTATTCTCTGTATGTCTTCCAGGAAAAATGCAACTTTACTTGTTTTTTTTGAGCAGAAATGATACTATAACTCTCCTGAATCACATTTACTGTAAGATTAGCAAGTTACTGTAATAAGGTACAACCTAAATGTAATAAATATAGGACACAGCTGTACTCTAGGTCAAGTAATTTCCTCATTTGTAAGGAACATTGTGTGTGGTTGTTTAGATTCGTGCTGCACCCATAACAAAAAAAAAAAAAAGTTCTTTACATTATGGAGCCATTGTAAGATATCATTTTGCTTTTCCTCACTTCCAAAACAAAGGAGATCCAGTAGCATGGATCTAACCGAGATATGTTTGTAATAATCACTTCTGCCAAAAGGTCAGCCTGCCTCTCATTCTCTAAACCTCTGATATCGGTTAAGCTCAGCTGGAAACATCAAGCCTTAACAGTTTTCTAACTCTTGCTGTTCTTCTGCTTTTGTACATACAATAAAACAGAGTGCAGAGTGAAACAAGTGGGATTTTTATCGTCTCTTTTGTTTAAATGTTATGCTTTCTGGATAAGAAGAAGAAACGCAAATCCAACAATATTATTCAATTCATGTGCTTTAAAACAAATGGCTGCTTTGAGAGTAATGGTCTGTGGCACGCTACAGGTTAGAGCTCTCTAAATACGGATGGTGGGTTTAGATTGACATTCTTGATGTGATTTCTCCACTCGAGTAGAGAGGCGCTGCCATTACCTGAGGGCTATTATATAACTGCAGGATTCAGCCGGAGGGCTTCTGGGTTCAGGGAGATCAACTGGGCTGGATCATCAAGCAGAAAAATGGAATAAAGTGACAGGGGTTGTTGCCACCGGCTGATGATGTTAATCCAGCACATCCCTTTATGAGTCACAGCACAGTTGTACCCCATAAGCCTACATTTACTAACCTATTTCTCATGCTTGAGTGCGGTGAGGAGAGAATTTCAGGAACATGACCAGGGCACAAGTGTTTGAACATAAGAGGTGCATGAGCTGAATGTTTTTGGGGTTTTTTGAAATGACAAATTAAAAAACGGAACACCGTGAGTGTGCATAGTGACAATCTGGATGCTGAGGTTTGAGAAAACTGCTGCTTGCACATCATACATACACGAGGGCTTTAACAAACCAACCAGACCCATATGTTTGGCTAATTTATAATCCTTTGCATTTTCAGCTTTGCAGTCCAGTTATCCCTTTTCCTCCACGGTGTTTATCATTAGTCTGCTGATAATGTATGAACACTGCATTCAGCTTGAAACAAAGGTAATTGGTGATAATATCCAGCATATATGTGCACAGAGCATATCATTCAGCAGCCCTATAGATGTACAGGGAGAGTGATTTCTAATTATGCGGGGCAGTTATGTCGGTATTGATTGTGTGGTGTCACTGTGGGTTAACATGATCAGCCCTTCCAAGCACGACCAAATGGGAAAAGGACATTAACAAGTCATGCATGGATAGTTTGCCATCTTGAGTAAAAACAACAAGATCTCTGTACTGTTCAGGCATACCTTGAAAAAACATGCAGGGTTTTTTTTGTATATTCTCCATCTTTATGCCATCGTGACCTGTTTCCGGAATGACTCATGTGAAGGTGGCCAGCAAGCTGATTATCACCTCACTGGAAATGGCAGTTAGTCTTTGTCATTGACATATTAATTGCAGCTATAATGAATCACTTCCATATGGCTCTCACTCATTCAAGTACATGACCTCAGACATCAGGCTTTGAAGTCTGCTGGGAAATAGATTTTACTCGCTCTTTGCCTTCTTTTAGCGTAATTTCTGCGTAGAAATACAATAAAATGAACCTATTTCAGATAATGGCGCCCTGAAGTGAGTGCTGGAAATTCACAAAATGATCCATAAAGATGCAACTTGCATGATGGCATCAGCTTGGTAAGACCTTTGATGTACAATAGACTATCCAACTGCATTGTTCTGAAATAGCTTTTTTTTTTTTAATGTTTAACACGCAGCCATCAAGTGGTGGGTGTTCTGGGCGCCTTATGAGAAAAAAGAAAAAAAAGCGTGGATTTGGTGTAGTCTAGCCTCGTTCTGTGTAACTGACAGCTGGAATTGTTCATGCGGCTATATGTTGCTGTTATTTCAAAGGTGGCTGTCTAAGTGAAACATGTGCAGTGTCATTATTACCAGGCTGCACATATCTGCGCGTCACACCGCCGATTGTTGCCATATTTGGATCCGTCCAACCGCATTTTCATAATTGTGCTACCCGCTGTTGTGTGCAGCTCAAGGGGGGTGTGGACCGACTCTCGGTGTGTGTGAGAGAGAGAAAGTGAGGCAGGGCGAGAGAGAGAAAGAGAGAGAGAGAGAGTGTGTGTGTGATTGTGTCTGTCTGTGCGTGGCGAGAAAAGGGGGGATAGAGCGCACTCCAGGTTGGCGCAGGCACCGGTCCGGGAGAACGGAGCGTTGTGTGCAAGGTGGCAGGCAGCATGGCTTCGTCTCACGGGAGAAGCGACCTGCGGTTCGCCGACTGGATGGCAAGTTTACCGCAGAGCATGCACACCATCCCGCTCACCAACCTGGCGATCCCCGGTAGGTGTTCCTTCTCCTTTGATATCTGCGCGCACGGCATGCAGCTGTTCTGATGGATGAGAAACGCACGGATTTCTTTTTTGGGAGGGGGGAGTTTGACCACTGTAGATATTTAACTGCTTTGCAAACTTTTGATGTTTTACTTTGCATTCAATCCAACCTGTTAAAGAAAAAAGAAACGCCCGTTACTTTGGCTGCACCTCGTTAAAACAAAGCCGAACCTGTTGCGCAACAAGAGAAGTGCCATTGATTGTGAACAGTTCAGCCCGCTCGCGCTCTGGTCCGCTGCCTGAAGGTTACAATCAGATGATTGATGGTTTCCCTCCACCACACCATGAGAATCACCAGAAGGTAACAAAAGACAGTAAAGAGCCACGCTGCAGGTTCAGAATAGTGAGAAGCACGCTGCTCTGTTTAGTGCATGACTTGAGGCGTGCTGGGGTGGTGGCCACAGGGAGACGACGAGTGGGATGGTTCAGTCTGCGCACTCTGATCAGCACAGAGCTGCCCATAGAAAATGAGCTGTTGCACCTTTAGCCAATCAATGCAGGTTCCCTTTAACTCCCCTCAAATTGGAAATGATGGTTGTACCGCTGATCTGACTGATGGAACAGCTTAATAGCAGCCAGTTAATTCCTTATCTGCTGCCTGGTGGTTATCACACCTCCACACAAGGAGCTTTCATTCTTTTCTTTTCTTTTTTTTTTTTTTTTTTTTAAATTTTCTCATCCTTTGTGAATCTCACTCTTCCCCTCTGTCCATCTTTCTTGCTGAACTACTAATACCTGCTGTGTTTAGGTCTGTGTGTGTGTGTGATGGTATTTCACATACATATGGCTCAGGGCACATTATCAACTCTGACCACAACTCTTACCTTTACGCATGCAGTTCATCGCAGATTTAATCAAATGCCATCTGCAGACAGAAATAGCACGCCACGCATTACCTCATGCATGTATTTTGCTGAATCACATGGAATTTGCTGTGTTAAACCACAGTTCATCCACACCAAGGCAGCATGGGAACATGCTCTGTCCCATTTAATTAACTATCATTATTTCTTATTGGTTCCTGCTGCCTGCAGCCCAGCTGCTCCATCCTCCATTTGCATACAGATTCTGTAAACAGCCACCAAATCTTTGGACTTTTTTTTCTGTGTTTGTCTTCACACATTTGGTGTAATGTTTACCCAAGATATATCCCTAAATCCACTGGATTTTATCAGAGCTTATTTTAGCAACAAGCGTGTGTTCTTATTGGGATGCATGTCTGATTTATTTCAAAAGTCTGTGCAGTATCACGTTCTTTTGTCTTGTCTTAGAATACAGCACTGTAAGGCCTTTGTTTAAACAGGAATAAAACTGGGACAGACAAGAAACAGAAGAGACAGTCTCATCTTCTCCACAAGTTTTCATCTCTTCTCTTAGTTAGAGGAGCCGTGTTTTCAGTATGTTGCTGGAAAGTGCTGCTGTAGAATCCTCGACCTTACAACTGCTGTTGCCTCTAACTAAGTGATGTATTTATTTATGAGAAAACAATTCCCCACCACACACAGCCTGAGTGATCCAGGCCAAAGTAGTACTCTGCTCTGTGAGGTAATCTGATGCCTTGGCAGTCTGCTGTTGCCAGAAACCTCACCGTGTCTGTGTTGCCAGCAGCTGTATAGTATTTATTATTGTACACAACCTCCTGTATAATTAGCAAGGCATTTCTTTTAAGGTATTGTGGTGACAGTGGGACTTAATTAGTATCAGGGTTTTTAATGATTTAATGGCATCCATTTGTCATGCTCCGAGTAACTGGTGAGCTAATGCAACCAAATGACTTGGAAAATACTGTATGTGACTATAACACATTTTAGATTCTCAAAGCAGCACATGTGTTTGGCAGATAAAAGAGCTGCTGTAGACAGATTGTATTCGCTTGCCATATGTGGTGTTGCTGTTTGACTTAGATCTGCCTGCCAATCTTATCACACCACCAGTGTATAAGCTTCACTACACAGGATGCTGATTATGGGTTTTCACTTCTGTCAGAAACTACTGAATGATTAAATGGTTAGTTGGTATGTCTGTTTTTTTTGTTTTGTTACTCCTTTGATTGTTTGTGCAGCCAGTGCAGGAGGAGGAAGATTAATTTTCAAATGGCCGTTTCAAAAGGTTAAGAGGTTAATAGACCAAAGGATAATCACCTCAGTCCATCACCGAGGCGGTGACAGTAATGGTGAGGCGCCTAAACAAGGTATAATGAATGCGTGTGTTATTCGAAAGCATGAGGAAAAATACCCGACAGCGGGAGGAAGACCTGCCACTCAGCGATTCGAAATGCTCCATCGCTCTTGGATTACTACTGGGAGTTCAGAATGGATTGAACATGTTGGTTGAAAGATCTGAGTCAGAGTCTGGAGTCAGTAGACTGGTGCCTCAATGCAGGGCTTTATGAACAAGGAAAAGAATCGTAGCTTTTTCTCTCTCGTTCTTTTATTTTTCTTTAACTGAGTTGGTAGCCAATTATGGGACTTAAGTAAAAGGATGTATGGAGGTCTTTCTTCTTGAGGAGCCTCGGTGTCACATGCGTCTGACTGACTCCTACACTCAGTGAGTTACAGTATTCAATAGGTAAAGTTTCCTGGGCTTTAAACGAGAGAGAGAGCATTTTAGTTTGTCATTAGTCCTGAGATGGAAAAAGAAACCAATGAAAGTTTTTTGCTGCTTTTGAAGCCATCTGGACAGTGAAGAGGAGCTTTAGAACCTCAGCAGATTTCATACATCTGTATATTCTCAGTGTGACCAGAATAAGAACAAATTAGGCTCTAAAATAAAACCCTGTGGTACACCACAACAAGATAGACGGAGAGGAAAACAAAAGTCATCAGTCTGTTCCTTAACTGCTTAGTCTTGTTGGTAAAGAAGCAAATACCTGCAAAAGCCCGAAGCCTTGCACAACACGGCCGAGACAATCTGATAGAAAGGAACAATCAATCCTGTCAAAAGTCCAACTGGATTAAAAATGCATGATTTTCAGAATCCAAAGACACCAATGAATCATTTGTCACCCAGAGGAGAGCTGACTCAATACTGCTGTGAAACCTGACTAAAATGTGTCCAAAAAAAGGAGCCGAGCTGCGAAAGAATAGGTTTTTCTAGAACCATAAATTATAATAATTTCGAGACAAGAGGTGATTGAGTACAGTCAGGCTTTGATTGTGTCTTTCTTTTTAAAATCTGAGGGCAGCATAGAACATAACCGCTGACCTGTGAAGTGCTTTATTTAGAATAATTACCATTATAGAGCTTTTTATGATGCTGTGACTAATGACACGGTGCACCAGCATGGAGGTCATTTATTACATCAAAATATTCCAAATATTTTCTTGAGTTTAATCCTGCTAGTCATCTGAAAACCCACCATGTTTGTGGAATAAGACCACGGCAGCATTCAGGCATGACTTGGCTTTCTGTGTTGGCCACACGTGCCGGGTTTATGGGTCAGAAGGCGTGAGCGGGAGTGGCGAGGAGGAGGTCGTAGTAGATTAAAGATGGAGGGTCAATAAATGGATTGAAGGCTGATCAGTGGGGAGCGAGGAGAACTGCTTTCCTGTGTCTATTGTTAGATCTGCTCGGTGAGTCCTGCAGACTGTCTGGCTGCACATTCGCCCGACAGAGATTGGTCTGCAAAGGTGTGCTGCCAGAGATATTGTGAATCTGTTTCTCTTTCTATCACCATGAAACAAGCTTCAGTAGGAGGAGGAGGGGGGGGAAGGGAAAAGCCATCACAATTTCACTACCATAATTAAATTGGTAGTGATTATATTGTAGTAATTAAATTTGATTTTTTTTTTTTTTTTGCCATTTCAGGTATGATGGTAGGCGGAGTATGTGGCGTATATCTGTGTCATACAGTAAATGCAAATACAGATGCCCAGTGTAGCAATAGTTGCCACTTATAATTATGTATGCATGGAGTGAATAAACCAGAGGAACCTCAAAATAAGCTGCCTTACATACAGCCCTGAACAAATTAACTCCCTTATAAATGTGTTTATCATATTTATAAGCTTACCTCTTGCACAAAGTGGCTTTTTTCATTTGGAGCATATTGATCAATACAGCTGTAAAACCAGTTTGTGAAACCTCTGGGGAACAAATGAGATGTTTGAGGTTGCCGCTGTCTTGTGGTAATTTAATGTTTTGGTGAGAATATTGTCATGCTTGAACTGCAACGACTTAATGGACACTTTGAGGATATTTCTTTTGCTGCGTTGGACAGAATTCTGCAAGAACAAGACAACAAGCATCTCTGGGGATGAAACAAACGCCACATAGAAAGACTCTTTGATGGTGATGTACATGATGTTTTGGCTAAGATGCAGTCATCAACGTTTTTAGGAATTGTTTTCACTTAATTCACAATTAGACAGTGGCTTATGTAGTTTTCTTTTAAGGAAAAATCTTGTTTGACTCATTCAGAGCAGCGAGACTATTGGATAAGATAAGTAACTGTACCTCAGCGATACAGTGCCCACGTAATACCAAAGCATCAGATTTGCAGAGGGCTCAAGGGAGCCATTGGGAACCTCTTGAATGGCTAAATGTAGCAGCTTAAGGTTTTAGGTAAGAAATGAATAGCATGTCTTTGGCCAAGGGGAAAGGGTGAAGGCAATTGTATTAAGCTGAAATAGCCTTGAAGGCAATAAAAAACAAATCCATTGCAAGAGGAGGCGTCTTCAGTCTTTTTTTTCGGTTCCCTCTGGATGGAGGAAAAGGGAAGCTCAGGACGTTAAGCTGTAAATCTGACCATCAGTCCTTCAACTGGATCACTCTGCTGCCACTAAAGGCTTTGAACAAGCAGGATGAATGGTATCAGATGCCAGGATAAACGCTGCGCTGAGGGCAGGGAAATCAACCAACTAAAAGCCGTGGAAGCCCAGAGGATGCAACGATGAAAACAAACCAAAGAGGAGAAAATAGTTTGAGAGAGAGAGAGAGAGAGAGAGAGAGAGAAGATCCATCTGAATTAGGAAAATGGATGGTAAAGAGGTTGGGAGTGGTGCAGCTCGTTTCTTTTATGGATAAGCAACCATGAGTTACAGCCCGCCCTAATCTCAGTTCGGCTCAAATTTAGTTTATCCAAAGTCATTGTGTTTGACCAGGTGCACATCCTGCCTATTTGCAGCTTCTGAGTTTAGACAATGGCTTTAAAATTGCTCTGCTTTGCTGTTCCAGACCTTATAACGGAGAGCAAAGGGTCTAATTCTGTTTTAAGAATGGATTTACAAAGAATACCAGTCTCTGCATCGGTGTTTCAAGTAAAGATGGCATAGCGGTACTTATACAAAATCATTTGTCTTTATATATTTGCAGTCTTTCCAATTTTATACGTTGCCAAAGGACATCAAATATCTTATAAACCAGGAGAAATGGCTCAGTATGGATTCTCTGCGAGCTCTGTTTGTCTCACCACTGGCAGTTAATTGAGTTTCCAGCACAAGGACATTTATCTCGATTCAAATAGTCAAATAATTCAGCCCCATCGGAAGTGTATGTACCTCGTGTGCACCGCCGCTCGAACAAGATGGAAAGCAGAGCGGCGAGGCAGGAGGCGATGTGAGATTAGAGCGAATTGAACGGGAGTTTCGGATAATAGATGGTTGCAGAAATCTGATGGAAAGAGCAACACTATCAGAATGACTTTAGAATCAGAGAGGATTCATACAGGTGAAGTGTGGAGGTGAGAGCACGGAGAGGCTGCAGCTTATGTCTGTCTTTTTAGTAGCATTTAGCTGATCTCCATCCTGTCACTTTTCATTTCCTTCTCATCCTCTCCTCTCCTCTCCTCTCCTCTCCTTCCTAAAATAGATCCAGAGAGAGTCCATGGTGAGCAGTGATGTTTTGTCATGAAAAAGGGCATAAACTGTCAGTGGTCCCTTTTGAATGGGTCTGCTTTCATTCACTGAGAATGACTCAGTTAACACAGGTCAATTCAGTGAGGTAACAGTCATCACTCACCACCTCCTCCTCCGTCGTCATCATCATCAGCATCATCATCAGCATCCACATCGATAAGTGGATCACTCTATCTCAGCTCTCTTTTGTGCTCTGGCTCATTCTCTCTCCACTTTTCAGTAGAGCTTGTTTGTAGCTGACATGTGATTACGTAGCTGATGTCAGGAGGGAAAAGAGTTCCTAAAGTTCACAATCTGAACAGTAGAAAGTGTTACGTTGCTGCTGCTGCGACGGTCTCTTCGAGGTTACTAGTGAGTCAGAGGCAAAGCTGAGTCTGTTACTTTCAGTTTTTTTTATTTTTCATGAACACATCTTTATTTCAATCAAAGCTGAAGCCATCAAACAGCTTGAGAGCAGATAGTTTGGATTTAATCAGCAGGAAGTTGATCGTGCCAAACGACAGCGATCGCGTGGAGTTAAACCGTATTCACAAAGACTTGTTTAGTGTTTTAGATTTCCTTCAGTAAGTTCTTTACCGTTTGATTATACACAAACCAGCACACTATCTATATTCATTATTTAAATAACACTTTTGTCTAATTCTAAGCACCATAATGAGAAGATTAAAAAACTGTCTAATGAAAGCAGAGTTTTAGTTCCTGTAAAAAAAAAAAAAAGACTCAATCCTGAAGTGCAATTATTTTGTTATTGAGCATAAAAAATGTGTTGTCAGAAATTAAAATGTTTCCTCACATTTCCAAACCAACGTGTTGCCCTTGAGACGTGGCGCGTCATTAAGGTGAAGCAAATTATTTCCTGATATAAACAATAATTAATCCTGTTCAGAGCTCAGGCTCAAAAGCTGGAGTGTGACGCAGTTTCCACGTCTCTGAACAGCTTCCTCTGCAGACTTTTTATTCTTACAGATGTTCTGAACGCTAATACTTTCCTGTGAGATCGGGTCTCTCTGCAGCACAGCATCAACCACAGGCTTTCTGTCAGACATTTTTTTAAGGAAATGCTCGTTAGAAATCCACAAACAAACTTTATTAGTTAGCCTGAGGTGTTCGACTTTCATTAAAACCCTGATAAAGATATAGTTTGTTGCACCGTCCCCCGGGACTGTTGAGATTAATTTCTATCATCTGCACTTGCTTCCATAACAAAGCACAACAATAAGATCCAAGTGAATTGTGCAGCTTAGTTATATACACAAGTGTGTTGTTGGTGGAGCTAAAACTATTCAGACAACAACTCATTTTCCAAGCAAAGAAACCCAACATCACCTCGATCCAACATCTAATATGTGGAGAGTCGCTTACTTTCTTTGTCTTACGTGATATTCAGCTGAATTTCTTTGGATTTTTAAATCATTAGTCGGTAAGAAGTGAACTAAAGACGTCCTCTCGGGCTTGAAGAGATTACGAGTGTGTGTTTTTCAGCATTTGGTGATATTATCTAGACTTAGTGATTCATCACTTCATGAAGAAAATCGCTGGACTAGTGGATAATAAAAATAATTTTGTGCTAATTATGTTGCACAACCGTCGGAGCCTAAAATAAAACATTTTCTGCAGAGGCAGCTGTTGTGACTGGTTAAGGTCATCCTCTGTTACGCCGTGACCCCGCTGCTGATGCTCAGCCAGTAGTGATGCTGTCTGCTGGCCTGCCCCAGGATCCAGCAGTCCACCCCGCTCATGGTCTGACTGACTGGTCGGGCCCGGCTCTGGTGCACAGAGAGCTGAAGGTCAACTCAGGCTCTGTGTCAGTGTGTTGGTCATGGTGGGAGGTGGGGGAGGAGGAGGGGGAGGCTCGTCTGTCTGTGACGAGCAGCGATTGCAGCGACAGGAGCAGGACGAGCTAACCTGCATGATTCGCACACGCCGACATCGACTCACTCTTCGCTCTCACGCAGACGCAAGCGTCAGATCTGAAGAACGGCGTTCACCTTGAATCGGTTTCAAAGAAGCATTTCAAGGACCTTTCATCCTCTGGTATCTGTTGCTTTCATCTGAAGGCAATAATTGAAACGCGTGTTAAGCTGGCCGCATATTAAACTACAGGAAAAAGTTGTTTAAATGCTCAGTTCATCATTCTTCACATATTTGTCTCTCTGGTCGTTTTATCTGATGGAGTTTTAAGTTTTAATCTGTGATTCCTGCTGCCACTCCAGAACAATAATGGTGCTGCTTAAGGCATTAAATTAAATGGCATTCGAAGAATTTTAATGCATAGACAGCATCTTTCCAGAAGAGTTGCTCAATTACTCATCAGAACCACTTCTGGCAGAAGAAAAAGACGTATGAATTTCAGTCATTTAGCGATAATGCCGAGCACCACAGCTGTGTGCGAGCAATTTAACGGCACATCCGCTCGTTAGTAAGTGCGTCTGAATTCAAGCAGCAGTTCAGCCACCTTCCCTCTTCAGAGGTCTTTCCAATTACAATAGAAGTTTAAAGCCAGGCATCCTTTGTCTGCATCATCCAGGTTGGGAATCTGTTGAGTCCAGCAGTTTTTCTTTGTCATTAATTTCCTCCAGATTCCTTCACTGTAGGAGTCAAGGGTTCAAGTTTTTTTTTTTTCCTTGTCAGTGGATAAATAAGTAAACGAGTTATACTATTATTTTTAATACAATCCTCTATCCGTGAGGAGGAGATAGAAGTGTGAAGAAGCTGTGAAAAATAGTAGTGAGCGTTCCCCCAGGGGGTTAGCAAATCTCCCAGGAGGGTCTGAAATTGCAAATTGAGTCTTTGAGGGCTGGACGAATTTAGCACGTTGGGAAGGGATATTTACAGAGACATTACGTGCTCTAGAAAACTTTACAGTAGCATTCAATAGTAACCAAAGAAAAAACAGTCAGCAGATGAAGTGATAATGAAAGTACCAGTCATTTGCAGCCAAGTTGGCCATAAATGCACTTGCCTTGATGTGATGTGACGCTCAGAGTTACATACAGTTCCTGCAATTGAGCCGATGATAACTGTAGAACAAAGAGAATTGATTTGTGAAAGAGGACTGCTTTTTTTCTACCTTTCCGGTTCTCAACACAAGGTCCACCTTGTTACGTCTCCTTTCCTCAGTTGTTCCATGCTCGTGGTGCTTGATAAGCACTAAAACATCCCCATGACAACTTGATGAAGGCCGCAAGCTTTGGAAGAATCTTTTCCAGTCAAGCTGACATTTCTGAAAGTGTAGAATGAACCTTTAAATCGGGACCATAGGGATGGTGATCGTACCGTACTAGAGCCGGATCGACCGCTGATGCTATCTGCTGATAACCGGCCTCCCACAGAAACATTCACATCGGTGTGTGTGTTGTCTGATATGTTAATGCAGAAATGGTGCCACATAGTTCATTATTTACACTTCTGTTAGCGCTGTTTGCAGCACATGCAGCGGAGTCGGTGTCACAGCTGAGCAGATGGTGGTGTGGAGTCAAACAGTGTCTTCACAGTAAGTCGCTAACTAGTTTGTGAAGCACGTCGCTGTCAGTGTAATCAGTGATGACCTCGTTATTTCCCCTTTACGATACAATCCTTAACA
>NW_007578647.1:9247-17482 GCF_000690725.1 Stegastes partitus | reverse complement strand
TTTACCCTCTGATAACTGACATGTGCTGAAAATAATCCCACAGGCTCCATACTGTACCAAAAAGTACAGGCAACCTGCACCTGAGGATGCTGCAGTTATAAATATATCGTATATAAGGGATACATAGAATAATAAACACAACACTGTTTTGCCCTGAGATGTCTGTTCTGCCTGAGAAGTGTGTACGTGATGGAGTGTGCGAGTGTGCACCCGCTCGCTTCTTTTCAAGTTGCCAGAGTTCATGATTTCCGACCATGGATGCTGTTACTCAGGATAGTTGATGCTGTTGCCATGGCGCCGGGCTGTTTTCAAGCGCTGACCCCACTCTCACACTCGTCTCTCACCAGAAACAAAACACGCGGCAGTCAATAACCGCACGCAGACTCATGCTTGTGTCCTCTTCAGGTTCCCACGATTCCTTCAGCTTCTACATCGATGAGGCGTCTCCGGTGGGGCCCGAGCAGCCGGAGACGGTGCAGAACTTCGTTTCTGTTTTCGGCACGGTTGCCAAGAAGCTAATGAGGAAGTGGCTGGCTACACAGACTATGAACTTCACCAGCCAACTGGAGGCTGGGATCCGCTTCTTTGACCTGCGCATCTCCACTAAGCCCCGCGACCCTGACAATGAGCTGTTCTTCGCCCACGGGCTCTTCAGCGCCACGGTCAGCAGAGAGTTTTTGATGGTTTTTGATGTGATGAACATTCAGCAGCGCTCGTGGTTGCTTAGTGATGTTTGTGTGTATTTATGTCTGCGTACAGGCCCGGAGCTTAATTACACAAAGTCCTTCAGAGATTTGAAGTACACAGTTCACAGTTTGTTTGTCTAGATTTCATATCATTATGTCATTAAAGGAGTTATTAATATAGGTTTTGTTTGTGTTTTTGTTTCAGGTCAGAGAAGGTTTGGAGCAGATCAGCAGCTTCCTGTCAGCTCACGCCAGAGAGGTCGTGTTCCTGGACTTCAACCACTTCTACGGCGTGCAGAACCTGCACCACGAAAAGCTGGTGGCCATGTTGAAAGAGGTGTTTGGAGACAAACTCTGCCCGGTTGTTTTCGCTCAGGAGGTACAAATACACTTAACTTTTAACAGTGTAAGAGTATCATTATGAGCCATTACGCTGCCCGGGAGGCGCTACTTTCACCTTAACAACTCCTGATTGAAAAAGGACACATTTCAGGCACATCGGTATGCGTTCAAAAGGCTTTCGATAATTATTGTTTTCTCAGCCCTGCACGACTGCGATTCTGTGTTTTGATCACTTGAGATGCAGAATGATGGTTATCACATCCCTAATCATAGTTCAGCTTTTACACTCTGCCCTGTTGCGCGGATGACGAGGGCAAACGTCCTGCCCCTGCTCGGATTTCGCTCTTTTGCCGCATTTCCTCCGCCTGTTTTGCTTCACCATCCGCTCTTCGCTGCATCCGAAGAATCTCGAAGGAGGAATCAGCCGTAAAAATTAATCAAATCTCCAACAACTCCCACTGCAGTGTCGCCAATCTGAGATAATAGTTTCCTGACAGGTGCTGCAGCTGAGTGACAATTAAGCGAGGAAATGATGAAAATAATAAACTTCTCTGCGTCCGTAGGGGCGTCCGGGGCGGTGTTTAATTTCGGGGAGAGCGTACGACTTGCTGTTCTGTTCTCCGCTCGTATTAAATCCTCTTCTTTTTTTCCCCACTTTTGCTACAATAACGTGTCGATGAGCTTTACTGCTCCCTCGTCGTCTCTGTATCTTCCAGCTGCTCTCCCGTCCAAACTTATTGCACTTCCACCACTCTTCTCCGGTCTATTTCTAGACATCATGTACAGGTGTAAGGTCGTCCTCGCAATCAGCTCACGAGGGAAGAATAAAAGCAGCAAAAGACGTGCAGCGTACGGACCTTGGCTAGTCTATTTTTACTGTAACTCTAACCTCCCTGTGCACCATCTAGCTGTTTTTGTTAGCCACCAAACTTTTATTTTTTTTTCCAGCAGAGATGTAACCATAGAAACACGTGCTGCTCGTGCCCATACTATAAACTGCAACCGAGGCAGGGAGTCTTCAATCTTTTCAAAAATGTGTTTTTAACCTTCAGAAAAGTTTGTAATAGGCTTTAAAAACATTATAAATAATGCTTTCTTCTCGCCGAGTTCTCTGTAGTGCTTTTGTTGATTAGCAACGTGTTGTGATCAGACATAAAGCATGTGGTTGTTAATGTGTGAAAGCTGCCTCAAATTTGAGATAACATATCTGACAGTCTCTGTAATCAGTGAGGAGTGAGTACAATCGAGCTGCTTACTAGTAAGTGGGGTGTATTACATCAGGCACTCACATCCATTTATTTCCTTTCAAATAAAGCTTAAGAAATAATCTGGCAGGTGCGTGTTGTTTATGTCTCAGCTGCCTGTTTCTATTGTTTTCTCTCTTTTATGATTATTTATTATACCTCCTGAACCCTCTGCACTCAGGTGACTCTGCAGTATCTGTGGGAGAAGGAGTACCAGGTGCTCGTCTTCTACCACCACCCCATGGCCCTGGAGGTGCCCTTCTTGTGGCCAGGCCAGATGATGCCCTCTCCCTGGGCCAACACCACCGACCCAGAAAAGCTGGTTCAATTTCTCCAGGCGTCTGTCACTGACCGCAGGTTTGTCAGCGTATTTATGTCGCTGTGGGCAACATCCGATGTACGCAAGGTTAAATGGGGCAAAACCTCTGCACTCTGACCGCTATCTGTGCGGGGGATGTTTCCATTCCTTTAATTAATGATCTGTTTATCATTAACTTAGTTTTATAGCTTTACAAATGAGCAATAAGGTTCGACCCTAATGGATCGCTCTGTCATGAGTTGGATTTGTTGTCATAATGCTTATTTTGTGCTAAGAGTTTGTGACTAATAATTTAATTTGCTTTAGGCCATTTTCTTTAGTTTGCTAATTTCATTAGCTCACTGCCACAGCTAAGGGAACGGGAGCTTTATAAGCTTACATGCAGTGAAGCAAGTCACTGTGAAAACAAGGAATACAATCTGTAATTTTGCAGGTTTTTTACATATTTTTTGAAATACACAAAAATTGTAATGAAATCATTAAACAGAATGTGAATCTACATGTCTAATGTTTATTAAACACTGAACATTAAATAACCATAAAACCTTCATCTTTTAGAGAAAATTTACTTTTTTTTTTTTTTTTACATAAAAGTAATTTGCAAATCGATCATAATTTTAAAAAAATCCTTTTCATAAAAGATGAAATGGTGAAAAAAAAATCTAATACTATATATATTTAACAACAGGTCCTATGATTTTACCCCGTCAAAGGGGAGTTTTCACAATAAAAATGTTAAATAAATGTGTTTTTATTGGTGTATTATATCTATAGGCACCGGCAATCTGTCAAAATACAGTTTCTATAATTATATATATGTCCTTTATCTAACTATGTATAACATGATATAAATATGTATTATAATATCATTATTGTTTTAGCCTTTTTACACGTGTAAATATCATTTATTTAACATTTAAAATAAAAAGAATCCTCATGACATCCTGCAAAACTGAGCTAGAAAAATATATATTTTGGAAAGTTGTGTATTTTTATAATACATTTATTTTTAAATATATTTTTGTTGCCTCAGATGCTGTTGTTTACAGCTTTTGTGGGGCTTTAATATATATATATGGCATACATTTATGCAGTGTTATCAAATAGTCATTCATACAGTAACAGTAAGGCTTCAAAGTTTTAACAAAACCTAATAAAAGTTACATGTGAGGTGTGATTTTGTTCCTTTGGAGGATTTTTTTTTAAGTAAATAATTCAAAAATACAGCAAAGTTTACTTCTGTATGTTGCATTTCTCAACAGCAAATGTGTTGCGGTGCTTTGCAGAAATATCCCTAAGTTACAGTGAAAACAAATGTGTGATGTGTCTCTTGCAGGAGGAAGGGGACGTTCTTCGTCTCTCAGGTGGTTTTGACACCAAAGGCGAGCACCGTGATGAAGGGCGTGGCCAGTGGGCTGAGGGAGACAATCACAGAAAGGTACATGTGTGCACCTGCTCATGTTTGTTTGTGTCAGAGAGGCCAAAAAAATAAATCAGTTTTATATTCAGTACAACACGAGGCCTGGAAAAGATGCAAGGTTAGCACCCATGTTGGCACACAGTGTTATCCAACATGTCCACAGACGGTCCAAAATTATAGCAACACCTCGGGCACCGGAGGCCCCAGAAGTGACACGATTTGCCCAAAACGGCTCACAACAAAAATTCATGGGCATATGTAGACTTAGAGACACACATAAACAGTCATATGTGAGTCACTGTGGCATTTTTATAGCTAAACCCAGCGGCATGTTGGTTTCTACAGGTGTCCCCGGGCGTTTGACACTGCCCTCGTTTTTTTTTTTTTTTTTGAGCAGCTGCCACAAACCAGAGGCAAAACTCCTCTCTTTCCTCTTCCTATATCTCCCCCTTCCTAGATGATTGTGCCTCTAATTTACCCTCAACTTGTATTTGAGTCACCAGTTTGTTAAAAGCCTCAACAGCACAACCATCTATTTTCCTCGCATGAATTATTCATTGGATAATTCCACTATCAGCCCATTCTCACCAGGCGTTTAGTTACTTTGATGTAGGCATCCTGCGAAACATCGTGGCCATTCATGTTTATCACGCCGACTGCGGGTTGTAGGCGACGTACTCGTGGGATTTTGTCATGCAGAAAAAAAAAGAAAAAAAGAAGAAGCAGAGTGAGGCATCTGCAACACCCTCCCCTGGTGCTCGGTTCACATGAACATGTCCAGCCAGTGTTCAGAGTGTCCTTCTCACAGCTGGTGTCTGGCTCACAGACATCACACGCTGCGTCACGGAGATCTTTTATCACAGCGTGGCCCTCTCCGTGCTAAACCAGCCAACCGTGAATCATCCCCCTCCCCTGTCCCTCTGTATATCTCTTTTGACTTCCTCCTCCTCTTCTTCCTCTCCTGACTCCCGTCTCCGTGCATCCTCCCTCCCAGGGCGTTACCGGGCATGATGCAGTGGATCAGATCGCAAAGGCCGGGGGAGAGCGGCATCAACATCATCACGGCCGACTTCGTGGAGCTCGGAGAGTTCATCAGCGCCGTCATCACCCTCAACTACCACCTGGACGAGGACGACGACGACGACGCCACCTGAGAGCCGGCGAGAGGTTCAGGGGAGCGTAGTCGCCGCCGCTGCTTAGCGCTGGCGGTCGAGTCTGTGCTCACACTCTTTTCCCTTTGGCATTTATTTCAGGAGGGGAGCTGCACTGCTCCTTTCACTTTATTTAGGGCTATAGTGGGATTGAGAGGTCAAGTGGAGAAAAAAGGGGGGGCTGAGGAAGAGGCAAGTTGGTAGGAACACGGATGTTTGGGTGGAGCACTATGAGAATGAGGTTTTGTTTCCTATTTTTTGAGGGGGACCAAAATGTGTTTTTTTTTCTTCCCCTTCCTTAAGTGAGATGTTAATTTTCTTTACCCTCTGTGCTGTAAAAAAAGTTTTTAGGCTTAGCGCTTCACCAAGGTTCCTCAGAGCACATCAACCGTCTGCTACATGTGTCGGTACATCAATCTTGGTGTTCTAGTGCTAGTGAGAGTTCTTCTTTTTTCTGTGTAACTCAACTTGTAGGCTGGTGTGAGTAGCTAGCAGTCGTACGTCTTGTTTGGGAAAATCCGTCCAAGTGAAGTCTCTCTCCTCTTCTTTTTTTTTTGAACAATATGCATTCCTCATCAGATCACTGCAGGTGTTTTTTTTGCCTCCAGTAGCTTGAATGCAGAGTATTGTGTTTATTCACCACCTGGGCAAGAAGTGAACCATTTACATGACTTTCACGGTAATCTCTCATGGGGGTTTTCGACTAGACTACACTGAAGGCAGCTTGACACGTGTGTAGTATAACATCGATTGATTAAAACCATTTCCCAAATTCGAGAGCGAGTGTGTTTAAAATCTCAAGACGAGCTTCGACTCTCAGAAATGCGGTCGGTGCAGTTTCCAATGATTAGGCATTCAGCGTGACATTTTTTGTCGTACTTTAGTGGTGGGTGCTGAGTCGTGATAGCCAAGTATAAAAATACAGTATATCTGGGTGCAAGAGTGTATCCGCCGTCTGTGTTTCCTTTCGCTGGTTGCTTGCCCCCCCTGTGTTTGTGTCTATACTTGCTGCTATAGTGCGGCCTATATGAGTCACCGTGAGATGTATCACCGTGTTGTGTCTTTCGTAATAACAGGTGATAAAAGCTGCTTAAACACTCGCTCAGAGACTCGTTTTTTTTTTTTTTTTACTTCAAGTCAGTAAAAGGGGTAAACATAATCATTCAGAGGCGGAGAGGTGACTGCGGTGCTTCGACACCCGCAAAACAATAAATGTTAACATCCAGGCTCTTCAGTGTCTAAACCCTGGATTCCTGCTCTATCAATACATTCAGCACACCCTCGTTTTTTTAATTTACTGCACGATGTTAAGATGGGGAAACAGGCACCCAGACAGAAGGATGACGGACATATTTTTATTGCAAGGTTTTACATATTATGCATGAAAAAAAACAAAAAAAACACCTACTAGTCAAACATCCACACGTCTGATGATAAGTGTGGCGTTTTCTGCAGAGAATGTATTCTGCCGGGACATTGTTGTCAAGTTTGGTAATGTAATAAAAACAGAAAACAAAAAAACAGGAAACTCAGCTCTTTGGATTGGTGAATGTATGCGTCTTGTGAGTAACTGTGCCATTTCTAAAAAAAAAAACAAAAAAAAAGTCCCACGTGAGCGACTGAGTTTCAGCTGTTTGTAATATATACGCTTCGGAGTTTTCAAACGGTACTTCTTTCACTTCTGTGTGGTTCAAAATGTTTTATATCGTGGAGAGTTTCTACATACTGTAACTGCAAATAGTATACCGCCGATAAATTGTAAATGATTTCTCAGAGTCATGACCAATCTTTTCTTAAAGTGACAGCTCTTTATTTGATACTTCATTTTTTTTGTGCATGAACCAGAAGCTCCTACATATACTTCTGTTATATTGTTTTTTCCAACAGCATGTGTGCATCTCAGCTGGAAATGTTCCTTCCCTTTAAGACGCCTGTCTAAATTGATTTCCTTTTCTTTCTTTTTTTTTAAATGTTGCACTGCTACTGCCCCATACTGATTATGAATGAGCCCACACAAACGAGCAGGCTTCGCAAATTGTGCTGTAAGGACATGTGTGTCTTCCCTGGTCCAAAACTGTTGTCATTGCCTTTATGTTCTGGTGTTTAAATAAAAAAAAAAAGAGTCCTTTTGCTGTTGTAAAAAAAAAAAACCTTTGTTCAAATGAAAGTGACTCTGTTCTAAGTGGAAAACGGCCGATAAAATAAAGCTTCTATGCCTATCGAGTGAAGTATCATTCCCTCAACTGTTTCCGGCTCTTTGAGTGGTGATTGGTTGCTTGGATGGTTAGTTGCCTAATTGAAACAGATCATTATGGTAACTATTGCAATAAAACTGTAATTTAATTCAATCAGCAAGTGGCACTCCTCTACATCTAATGTCGACGTTCAGCTTTTTTAAGCTAGCGGTGTTTTATTCCCCGTGTGTGTGCAGAAGAGCATCCTAAAATCGTCCTGTTTCCAGGGTGATGAGGATGGAGGTGGGTGGGCAGCGGCACACACACACAGGGTGACCTTACTGAGACTGCGTTTTGTAATTCGGCATCTGCCATTCTGCAGCCAGGTGTTGCTCGTGGAAAGAGGAAACCGAGACGCCTCAGGTGCAGAGCGGCTCGTTTGTTTGTGGATGTTTTGTTCGGCTCTAGCTTCGGCGTGTCTTCACTTGACCTTTTTTGACCTTCTCTCATGTGACTCACAGAATCTAAGTATGTAGTTGTTTGGCTGCGAGTCGCCGAATCTGCTCGGTACAATAGAGGTGTTATTGTGGCAACTGCAGCCCGGCTGAGTGGCAGTTAGTCGTCTGATTGCACATTACAGTAGTTGAAGGAAAGAGGAAAAAAAACGCAGCTCATTTACTTTCTCTGTGTAGATTCTTTCTTCCAATAATGCGAGGGTTCTTTACTGGGAGAAAAAAAAATGAACAAAAGGGTACTAATATGCTGCGTGTCCTTGGATTTTATTGAAACAGTCATTTGCCAGAGAGAAGAAAATGCAAATGCAGCGTTGTTGTGTGCTCAGGAGTGTGTGGTTGTGTCTGTCTGTCTTTCTCCGTCACGCGCACACACACACACACACA
>NW_007578647.1:6685-9237 GCF_000690725.1 Stegastes partitus | reverse complement strand
CCACATAAACTTGCAAAGGGGCTGAACTTCAAAGTCAATATGAACTAGAAGTTGCTTACTTGTTGCCTTCAGGATAACAGGATGGATAGTTATTCCTGTAGCAGACAACAACATGCAAATCTGCAAAACATCCAGACGTCACTGAGAATTTCACTTCTATCAGGAACAGACCTTTGTCACAGCAGACATTTCAACTTGGCAAACACAGGTGTAACTAGAAAATAACGGCTGTACTCTTATTAGGTATTACTCTGACCAGATCATGTGCTATCTTCACTGGCTTTCTGGCACGAATTAGCTGCAGCTGAGCTTCTCCTGCAAAAACAAAAACAAGTGGAAATGTTCTGCTGTGAAAAAGGTCAGAATGTGAGTTTCTTTACTTTCAGTTTCAGGATGACTTTCTGGAAGAGCTTTTTGGCAGGAGGTGCTACATAAATAAAAAGATTTCCACACTTCCAAAGCATGGACGCACACACACACACACACAAGCAGATGAAGAGGAGGTAGAGGTGTAGGAGGTAGAGATGGATGATGGCATTCAGACAGTTTAAAGAGGGGCAGCAGCGAGATGCACGGAAAAGTTTGGAGAGTGCGGAGGAGTAATTTCACCAGCCACTCCTGTGTCTTGTTACGAAGGTGCAGGCTGGTAACTAGTCTGCCAGACTGATGTGCGTTAGAGATAAATGAAAAACTTTAAAAGATCAAACACCTAAAAAATAAACAGCACAAGTTAATTATTAAGCAAAACAAAGGGAGTCTTTGCAAAGATTCCTCCAGCCGTTCAGACGCCAAAGCAGCAGCAGCAGAGATGTTGAATTTAGGGATACAGTTTATAGCAGCCATCTGGAGATGAGCATGCACAAAAGCTGCATATTCATTGACTGATATTGTCTGAGCCTCGCAGACGTCATTCTCTGGCAGCCCAAACTTAGAGGGCAGATGGCGGTCAAAGATGTCCCGCCGAACATCATGAGACCCGCGGAAGCAGAACTAATGGAGGGCATGGTCTGGTGGCCTATTGTCTGAGCCAACTGTTTTTCTAGCCTGAGGTGCAGGGACTTGGCTCGCTGCTGTACAGTAGCTGAGTCATTTAGCGTCGGGTGGTTATTTTAATAACACTAGAAATCACTTTTGTTTATGTATGCAGGAAGTATGCACGAACTAAGTTTTGATTGTGTTTAATTTGCAGTTTTGCATCATCTGTGATTGATTTTGTGCCTCGAATTCACATCTTGTTGCACAAAAGCAAGCACACAAAATAAATTGGTGTGTGATCTTTCGCCACTCGCTAATCATAGAGGACAACCAAGTAAATGTCACACAATCTCTGCATGGCTCTAAAATTGCTGCACCTGGAAAATGACTCTCAAATAAGGTCAACTTGAAGGAGCTTCTTTTTTTTTCCCCAGTGAATAAAGGACTGAGTTAAAGGTGTTTGCTTCAGCTCGTATTTTCTATTTTTCTCAATTTTATTCCGCTGCTATTGGTTAAGGACCAGAAAATGTGTGTTATTTTTCTTTCTGAAATGTCAGTGCTGCTGTAGTAACAGGATCCTTTTCTGTCTTGTGCAACTCGCTTTCAGTCTGGCTGCGCATTAATTTGACATCCTTAATTTGTAGACAGGACAAAATGGGTTATCTCTGGAAATGACAGGCAGCGGGAATCAATGTTCATTAACGCAACCTTGCCTGCCTTATGGCTGCTAAAAGACGTTTCAGTGCAGCGCTCAGTGTTCCCGCTTGAGCTGCCTCTATGTGATGGATATGCACAGTGCGACGCCTTGACTGCCTGTGACAGCAGATATATATCCATAATTAGAGAGAGAGATGTGGATTTCACACAAATATAGAAACACCTCCTCATTAAAACAGCAGAAAAGCTCAAGTTTAACTGCAAGAGACGTCTCCCTGAAGCAACACAGCTGACTGTCACGGGCATCTTTCAGCTTCTCTGCTAACATGTTAAAAATATCACAAAGTTCTGCATCTGAAAGTGATCGAAACTAAATACAAGAAATGTCCACATCGGTCATTTGTTACAAACAGGGAGGCGGTTTGGAGTTTTCCTCAAAAGTGTTGCATATTTTCTCCATCTTCACTGGGAAATATTCACAAATTTGCTTCTGGTTGAATCACATTTCAGCCGTTAGGAGGAACTGGTTCTCAAATCTCTATTGCCCTCCAGTGTTTGTTTGACTAAATCACATCTCAGCGCTTGTGTTTGCTGTAAGTCTGCACCTCCAAACAAAGATCATGCAAGCTCTCAGCTGCAGCAGAAGATAAAAATGATAATTTTGACAAAAATAACAAATAATTAGAGCTATGTGCAACTTAAAAAAGACTGAGTTAAGAATGTTGCACAGCTTCTTTAATAAGATTTTAGGGAGATGCAGGCTACACTGAGATAGTTCTGTCATGACCTTGGAAACAGCACTTTTCACTTGCTTTCTGATTCTAGGGCAAACTTTTCTTTTTTTTTAATTATCAGATGTAGCTGAACTCTACATGTCCATCCATCCATTATCTATACACCACTTAATCCTCACTAGGGTC
>NW_007578647.1:0-5000 GCF_000690725.1 Stegastes partitus | reverse complement strand
TTTGTTTACATCCAGCATCCTTGAAGACCGTCAATAACAATCTGCTTCTACCTGCTGAGTCACACATTGGTCACATCAGCTCGACAACTCTACAACTAAACCTTTAACTCAACTGTTCATTGCTGTCAAGGACAAAAAAAAAAAACAAAGGCAGAACTTGTTGTCACATTTACATTTTGGCTCCGTTCACACCTCGTTTGGAAACCTTGTCTTTGTAATGACATTTTAACCACCACCGTGTGCTGTTACATCTGGTATTAATAATAATAGTTTCTGCTTTCTTTGGCTCTATTTATTTTATTTCTTTTTAACCAAGGTTAGGCAATCTTTCATTAGAATTTGGCCACACTCTACATATCAAGTTCACAATGATTTGTCCATTCAATCTAGTTGTACTGGTGTGTTTGAAATGTTTAACGCTTTTGCTCATGAATCAATGATCTGGTGATTACACTCACATGGTGCCGGATGGCTAAAATGTTATCATGACCTTACAGTGAGGCTACCTTTAAACACTCACAATCTTAGTGTATTGCAGTTTCTGTCCACATTTATATCATTTTCTTTTCACTTAACTCGATCCAGGGATCACTTCTACTTGTGCTGTTCTCAGGTTAAAGTCCAGAATGACTTCAGTGACGAGATGTTCACCAGTACGTGGCACTATGCCAAGGACATCGTCAACAGACAGACGGTGACTGGGACCACGTCAGGATATCACAACTATGACTTTCATGAGTCACATGACAAGAATCAGGTGTGTAGAAAGCTTTCAGAAAAAAACCCCAAAACAAAACATTGAAAGCAGAAAATTGCAGTTATTTCAATGATGAAATGATTCCCTCTTCCCTACAGAGCCACAAGCTTTTGGTTTTAAAGAACGACATAGAGTTAGTGCAGTTCCAGAGTAACTCTCCTCAGTACCTCCCAATATCTGAGGAGCTGTGGAAGGCACTGGCCAAGCTCCCATCTGTCTACGACTACGCTGCCTACAGGAAGGTTTTGCAAAAGTTTGGAACGCACTACCTGTCTGAGGGAAGCCTTGGAGGGTCCTTTAAAGCCATTATATCAGTTGATGAAGAAGCAGAGAGATATATGGGTAAGGTTTCAGAAATCATTAACAGTTCATTATCGGACACATAGATGAACTGGCCACTGTGAGACTCAGTGTGTGTCAGGTCCAGATGCCTTGTAGTTCATGTTTTAAGATGCTGAACAAAAAGCCATTCTGTCTTCCTAAATAACATTCTTCATCTTTCTATGTGGAGTCTGCATGTTCTCCCCGTGCAGCGTGGGTTCTCTCCGGGTTCTCCGGCTTCCTCCCACACAGTCAAAAAACATGTTGAGGTTAATTGGTGATTCTAAATTGTCCGTAGGTGTGAATGTGAGTGTGCTTGGTTGTCTGTCTCTAAGTGTAGCCCTGTGATAGACTGGTGACCTGTCCAGGGTGTCTGAGTCAGCTGGGATAGACTCCAGGCCCCCATGACCTTAGTGAGGATTAATCTGTGTATAGATAATGGATGGATGGATATTAGGAAGACATTTAAACTAATGTATGTTAGTGAACAGTGCATATGAAAACTACCAAATTAATTTCAATCTCTGAAATGTATTTCAGAAAACAAATACCTGATTTACTTCTGCATTTGTGAAATCTATTTGAGCAGCTACAACTAATTTCAATTCATTTAAAGCAAAGTTTTCATCAATTTTTTTCATGTGTCTAGAAATGAAAAGTGTATTAAAATTCATAAATGTTAAATACGCAGCTATAGATGTTCTCAGTAAGTCAATTAGACTGTAGATGCTGTCGTTAGATGTGACTGTATCGGCAGGTTTCTCATAGTAACCAAAACATCAGGCTAATGAGTAGAAAAAGATCCATAAAGCTTAACCTAAACGCTACCATTTGTTTCAAGCTCTGAATTTTGTTTTTTCTTTGTTTTGCAGTCTCTGAACGCTCACAGCATAATGAGTGTACCAGGACCGTACACCGGATTCTTTTTTTTATAAAGTTTACAACGGAGCACTGCGACAGTGGTCAAAGTCAACGCTCATCATCCTCAGGTACAAACTGGATGTTTATTCTACATATAAGTGCTTATAAAACCAGGGATGTTATCGGTACGATATTGGCATAGAAATGTAATATCTGTCAATGTTGTCATCGTGTTTTTTTGTTGTTTTTTTTTTGCCTATAATGAAAACCGATAAAATAATGCCTGGATTTCACCGACATTTACCGGCACGCAAATGATGATGACAGGAGATATGTGATGTCACCTGAAATTAGTTAAATAGCCCACATGTATCATTGGTATTTGTATCGATTGATATCGGAATCAGAATATATCAGCATATCAGATATTGGTAATAAAGCCAATATCGGACATCCCTGTATAAAACTAAATGTTTGTGACTTGTATCATATCTTTAAACCTGTTTTAAAAAAAAAAAAAAAAAAACAGGAAGCAGTGGGCGCAAAGCACTGAATAAAGTGGATGTTGAAGGAGGCGGCATCTCACATATCGCAGCGCTGAAAGCCATACAGCTCGACAACCCAGAAAAGAACTGGCGGATGTATTCAAACTGGGCCGAGTCTATTGGATCATATCCACAGGTCACAAAGCAGAAGGTGAAGGAGAAGTAAAACAACTTCAAAAGCACAAACATCGTGTTGCTTTAAGCGCATTTCATTGTCATTTTATGAAGTCCTCAGTTCAACTCTTTAACTCCAGCTGTTGCTTTTTGCAGCTGCGGCCGCTGTCCGAGCTGGTGAAGGAGGTCCAGTGCGCCGGGCTGAAGAGGATCTACCTTCGCAGGGCCATAGAGCAGTACCTCGCCGAGAGCGATACGTGTCACTGCCAGCCCTGCAGAAACAACGGCCTGGCTGTCATGGATGGAGATACATGCAAATGCATCTGCAAGCCTCTCACGTCGGGGCTGGCCTGTGAGCAGGGAACTGAAGCGGAAGGTCAACCGGGTGGGTGTCGACTTTCACGCAGGTTCTTCAACTTCTGCAGTCAGTCAAGCTCACTAATTAAAATGCTACATCTGGTTTGTATAATCTGCATAAAACAAAGTCTATACATGGCACATTGCAGAATAATTCTGAACCAGAGTGAGGCTGCCAGGCCACAAGAGGAGAATCCACTGAGTCACCCAACCAAGAACATTTTCCATTTCTACATATAAGCTGTATATACAATATGTGAACTTTTAGGCTTCAGAGCTTCTGGTTGGCGGATGATGTTTCTTTTATACAGAGCCACACCTCATTTTCAGGTTTTGTGCTAAGCTAAAGTGGCTCTCTGTTGGCTTTGATGTCACATTGGCTTCTCTGAGATTGGTATATAACTTTTAGCATGAAAAAAAAGTAAGAACATGATAAATTATCCTCAGGTTTGGGGTGTTATCTTTCCTATATTCCTTGGTTCTTTTCTGTTTCTGCTCTTTAAGGGGTGATCCACGGCAGCTGGGCCTGCTGGTCAGCCTGGTCATCGTGCTCCGGAGGTCGGAGGTCACGAAGTCGGTCCTGTTCCAATCCCTCCCCTCAGAATGGCGGACAGTCCTGCGTCGGAGAATCCGCCGAGACGTCGGAGTGTGAAGATCAAGAGCTGCAATACTTAAAGTCAGAGCGAGCCGAAGTTTAATTGTGCCGCTTGCAACATTTAGGCACCGCCGGTCTTTGCATTGAATTTTCTGTGAGAGGAAGTTTCATGCTGACTTTCATCAATATGCAGTTATACAACACATTATTTTGAACAATTTTTCCACAGAACCATGGAGCCTCAGTGTTTTGATCACACTCTCTCGGCAAGTCAGAGGTGTGGAACCCCTCCGGCTCTGATCAATGGCTACATCCTGGTAAAAAAAATGAAACCATGCAGGGAATTTGCTGTATTGGATGTTGTCTTTCTGTAAACATATGTCATTATGTCTACTTTTCAACAGTGTCACTCCTCATATAATTTAGTTAGACTTCATATCAATAAGCTACGAGTTTTTATTATGGAAAAACTATGTGATTTGATGAGCCTCATACTGTAGCCTTTAAAGCACATTTCCTATATTTAGAAGAAATATGCCTCAATGGCACTGAGCTACATTCTGTGTCTTAATCTCAAATCGTTTAAACAGATGCACACAAATCAAAACTGTAAAATGGAACCTCATCCTCTTTTGATCACCTCACAGGACCCTAAAGACGTCTACCTCGTGGGTAGCACAGCTCAGTACACCTGCACTGACGGTTTAAACCTTGTCGGGGCGAGCATCCTGACATGCACTGCGGATCAAACCTGGTCTGGTGGCCCTGGGCGTTGCACAAGTGAGCACACATAACCAAAATGTAACGTATGTTGTAATGACAGTGAATTGCAGCGTCACTCTGTTAAACCTTCTCTGCAGCTTCGGCTTGCAGCCTCGATTCCCTCCCGTCTGATGTCATAGCCACGCCTTCGAAAAAGGTCATTGGCATCGGGGATTCGGTTACCTTGTCCTGTCCAGAAGGCAGTCAGCTAGTGGGAGAAGCAACAATTATTTGTAACCCCAGTCTGCTTTTTTCACCAAACCCAGCAGACATCAGGTGCAGTCAAGGTAAACTACTACTACTTCATATAAATAGTCTATTGGATGTTATGGGGTTGCTTTGTAGGATGTGACAGCAGTAAGATGTTTTCATTTATTGTCATTCGTCACTGCTCAACACCAGTAAACAACCTGAAGACTGATTTCTATGTATCCCACAGTGACAACACCAGCACCTCAGCGCGTTGCTCCCTTAGTGCAATGCAAACTCTGGGAGAAGTCTGTCAAAGGAAAATGTGTTTGCAAAATGCCTTTTGAGTGCAGGTATGTTTCCTCTGCTGATCAGTGATTCAGTCATATGAGCTCTTGCAAAACAAAACAAAAAACCTGCGTGAATTAATTAGGGTCCGAGCACCCAAAAGGGTGCGAAGACCCTATTGGAACTGCTCGGATCATTATTATTATTATTC
>NW_007578646.1:366725-368758 GCF_000690725.1 Stegastes partitus | reverse complement strand
ACACACACACACACACACACACACACACACACACACACTGAGACTCGGTGACTGGATGCGACTCGACAGCAGCAGCGTTGGGCTCACATGCATTATCAGGACCTATATTAGATACATTACGGTCATCGGGTTCACGCTCGCCGTGTGTTTTAACCTATATCGCGCTCTGTTCAGCCACATGGCGCTTTGTGGAGGGAAAAAAGAAAAAAAAAAAGTGACGTAACGGCTCCGCGGCGGCCATGTTGGAGTCTGTGACATCCGTGTGACGAGACGAGCTGCACGTGTCGATGCTCAGAAAGCACAGAGTTACTCAAAACGAAAACCCAGAACGGAGACGACACACAACTACAAAGACGAACAAAAAGGCCAGAAAGTGAAACGAACGGACCGCAGGGAGACAGAACAGAACACAGAGATGCACAGTGACCAGAAATAAAAGCAAAACAAGCGTAAAGACACAGAAAGTGAATCACAAACGGCATCGAACAGAGAGACGAGCAAATACACACAACAAGCTACCAGAGAGCGAAACAAAGCGACTATAGGGACACACAAAATGAACACAAACGGACACCAAACAGCTGCAGAGACATGGAAAAGTACAAGAAAGAGAGAAATGAGTCGACCACAGAGAGACAGAACCAGTCAGGTCCAAACACAGTGACAACACCGACACAAAACATCAGCAAAGACGCACAACGTGACTGACAACAAACACAAAACACCCCGAAAGAGAAACAGCGTCGGCCGCAGAGACAGAAGCAAGAAGGTGCAAAATGAACACAGACACTGTTTCACTGCAGAGATCGAAGCTTTGTGACGACCACACGACACTAAACCAACNGCTCTTGTGAATATGGTATCTCTGCTGGTCTGCTGCTGATCTGGTGAGAACTGTTTGCTCTCTCCACCTGTGCCCTCCTCTTCCTGTTACCTGTGCCTTCTCCATACACACCCTGTGTCCAATTACCGCCACCATGTGTCCAAACAATAATCATCTACATCAAATTACCTGCCGACAAATAAATGGCTCCTATAATTACATACTGTCCCTTTAATGATGTCAAACCTGACACTCAGCTTCTGTCATAGTTAGAGGCTGCTGAACTGGATTTACCAGAACATGTTCGCTTTAACACGTTGAACAGAACAATCACTTGTAAACAATCAATGTTCACTGTAAATGGCATTAAATGGATCGATGTCAATCACTTCCTTGAACAAAGTGCATGTAAATCATCTTAACCTCACCAGTTAATGAATATGTAACACATCCATAGAACAGGGAGTTTTAAATCACTTCTACAGTTTTCTGACTAAACAGGCCCAGTTGGCGGAACAGCGGTGACGTCACCGAGAGGAAACTCCGCCGAACAAACTTCGTTTCTGTCCGTCTTCACACATATAAAGGTTCTGACCCACTCTGAACATTCTACAGTCACTCTAATAAAGCCTGGTCTCACTACGCAGCAAGTTATGACTTATTCACCTTTACCTACCTGTACCAGGTGGATAAAGCAGGAACAGATCGCTTCTGGAGTGGTGATGTGTGGGTCGCGAACGAACCGATTAAAAGAGCCGGCTCTTGAAAGCGACAGTTTAAGGTGTCTATGAACTGACCACCATCTATCTCGCTGCATCTTTTCATTTCTTTTTTCAGGGCAGATTGGCATTCAGGAACACCGTTTTCTCTCACTCATCTTTCTTCCTTGCTTTCTTTTTCGCTCCTGCTCTCGACGTCACTCCTCTCTCTCCCCACCTGCGTGCTCCGTCCAATGAACACAAGCGAGTGGCGCACCCCCGCCTCCCTCTTCTTGGTGTATCCTCCTGTGATTGGTTGCACACAGCAAGCACGTGACAGTCATGCACTGCACGCATGGAGCACCCCTCCTCCAGTCATGATACCTGAGTTTGTTTCCCGGTCTGTGGGCGGAGCAAAGAACGGCTCACTGACGGGATCCGGCTCTTTGAATCGGTTCGTTCGCGACCGACACATCACGAGTGCAACGACAATTCATTTGGACCTCCATCCA
>NW_007578646.1:352899-357340 GCF_000690725.1 Stegastes partitus | reverse complement strand
CAGAACTCTGGTGTACTGAGGAGAACTGATGCTGTTTTAAAAAGACACAAAGGAACTAAAAAACGATTTAAAAGTGACAACAGATGACTTTTTAAACTTTTTTAACATTATTTTGTTTTGCGTTTTTTTTTTAAACAAACCTTCGTGTGCATCACAACATGATCTGTGATGTTTCACCGTGCCGACCGTATCCTCCCATCTGTTCACCAGGTGAGTCGAGCTGCACCTCTTTAACCTCTCAGGCTCTCTGCTCAGTGAAAACACCGCCTGCACTTCAGGGTTTACCTCAACACTGCTCATCACAGCTCAGTCGGTCGTGATTTTTAGTTTAGAAGCTAACCGTTTGTTTCAGGCACATTTCTGAACCGAGACGCGCTGAATAAAGAGATTTAATTAAATAAACGTGAGAGTAAACGCACCTGAAACGCCTCTTTGTTCAGAAACACGGCTTAAAGCAAACATCAGGTTCATGTTCTAGATTCTAACCAGGAGCCATAAAAAGATGCTGGAATAAAAAAACACACTGAAAATAATCATGAACTCCTTTTATTATTCCTTCAGTTGAGGTGAAAACGTCCCACGCTGATTACAGTGAATTCATGAGGCGGCTGATTCGGCTCAGCTGATTTGTATGTATGCGAGTGTGTGTGTGTGTGTGTGTGTGTGTGTGTTTGGTTGTGTTGCCAACCCTGGTAACCAAATTGACCTTAATCAAAGGACACAGGAGCAGTGGGCCGCTATAATACACACAAACCTGCAGGGCGAGAGGCAGCCGACGCACACAGTCAAAACACACACACACACACACACACACACACACACACACACACACACACACACACACACAAAGCCGAGCGGTCGCCAGCGGCTGTGTTTGAGAGAAAAAGCAAAAGAACATTTGTCCGGTCAGTTGGTGTCTGATTCCTGCGAGTCCAAACAGGACGCCTGGTGTGTGTGTGTGTGTGTGTGTGTGTGTGTGTGTGTGTGTGTGTGTGTTGGTGCTGCGCTTCCTTTCAATACCAACATTTAACTCTTTACCTGCTGCTGCTCAGACTTCCTCATATCGGCCTTTTAATTTCCCTGCTGTGGTTCTTCTGCTCACCTGGATTGTACCGGCTGCTCTGTTTTCATCTGAAGGCCACTTCCTGTCTGGAGCTCCAGACTTTCATCAGGAACGTCCTGATCAAGTGTCTCTGCACCACATAAGTTACTATCTGCTGACGTCCGACGCCGTTTTCCTCAATCACACACACTTTAAGTGTTGTAGATGAGCTGCAGTACCTGGTTGTGCCACCAGGTGGAGCCTCCTACTGTGTTGGTGTTTGTGATTGGCTGGTGAACGGGCGCCATGACAACGTCTTCTGTGACACTTTATGATGTAAAAGCAATCAATCATCGATTAGATTAGAACTTCATTGATCTCTTTGGTCGGGTAGTTCAGGGAAACAGATGATTATTGTACTTCCTGTCCGTCCTTCTTTAGGAGTCAGTTCAGCAGATTCAGCTCCGTGCAGACGGCGTGTTCAGATGATGAGACTGTGAGGGAGCGTTCCAGGTGTTGCAGGAGCGCTGGGAGGATGCCTGGACGGGGATTGTGGCCGAATAGGAATCAGGAACAGTTTTGGATCTTTGTGGGTCATCTCAGGTACCACTCACATACAGAAAGTTGGTCAATCAGGTCAGACCGTTTCATCTGCACCTGAAGGCATCGTGGGTAGAAGTTCCAGCAGACGCTCCGGCTAAACGCCTTCACTCCTGTTCAGCTGAGCCCAGGTTGGTTTAGCTGAAGGTTACCCATAAGCCTCACTGTTCTCATGTTGGATCAGATTAATACGACGCCTCTCTGCATCAAGGACAAACGATCCGATAGAACGTCGGCTCATGTCTCGGCTCGGTATCGGACTCTACAAGCTTCGGTCGGTTTACTTTGGGTTGTCTTTGCTACTTGGGTTGACGGGTGAGACCTTCCTCCTAACCCAGAAACAACCACTGCAGGCTGTAAACAAGCAGCGCAGCGAACCGTTGTTAGGTTCTAGAACCAAGTCATGAAGCAATCACTGGGCTGCATCCTTCAGAACACTTGATTCAGTTCATGCTATCATGTCAGTAAAGACTTTTGTGACTGCTTTTGACTCAGATGTTTATGGACACGATGTTCCTTCTAAACAACCGTTATGGCTGTAAACTCTGGATGGTAGGAAAACTCAGTCAGTGCACAGGGACGGTCAGCTGTCATCTGGTTCCGTGNGGGGATATGTTTCATGTTCAGACTCCATCTGCTCAACACTGGGACTGTTCATGTTTAAACTCATGTCCATCGTTCAGAGTCTCCTCTTCCATTTGGTTCCTCTCTAACTTCCACAACTGATTTTAAACGGCACCGGTTCTGTCCACAGGAGTTGAACTCATGACCAGAAGCTTGTGGACGGAGACCAGACGTGTTGAATTGAGGTGAAAATGACATGAAACCAAACATCAGCGTTTCTGTGTTTATTTCTGATGCAGCAGATTTGATCTTATTTCTACAAGAACTTTGATAAACATATAAGAGAATCCAAATGCAGGGCTGATTACTGGGGCTGAGACGCTGCATCTGTTCAATGATTCCATCACAGAGACGTCAGAGTTCAACTCAAGACTGCAGAAGAAGTTGATGAAACTTCTGTTGTTCTTCCATCTCCTGCAGCCTGAACCTTGTTCCACATCCAGAACATCTTCCTTCACTGATGCCAGTTTGCTTTTATGTCCCGGCTCCGTCTCAATCTGGTTCTTGTGCACTTTTCTTCCTCGTCTGGCTGTGTTGAAGCGCCCTCTGCTGGTCAGTCTGTTTCACTGCATAGATGTGTTTGGCTTCAAGTCTCCACGAGTCAGTTGGTTTGATTTCTTCCATTGAAGGACAATGATTCAGCAGCTAAACTGGATGTTACCACAGAATGCAGATGTGTGGAGAACATGCAGGTTGATGCACAACATCAGCTACACTTTGGTTCCACAACAAGATCTCTGCCTTCTTCATCACCTTGTTCTATGTTTCTGTTGTGTCTGATTGTTGTTGTGCAAAGAATAAAGTATGAGCAACAAAAACTCTGACATTCAGACCAAGAGAACAACTCAGACCTTCACACTCATCCTCCTCCTCTGCAGACGTCAGCAGCTTCATTCAGATCAGTTCTGTTTAGCGTTTCACTCACCTGCAGGTTGGTTTAGCCTCGTTCATCACGTCCTTCATTCTCCTCACGTCAGACAATAAGATCATTCCTAAAGGAAGTTCTAGTGCTCAGAAAATAACCAGATAATGTGAGAATAAATGCAGCGCCTGTAAAAAGAAAAGGAAAAAGTGAAATACATGATTAAAAACATCAAACAGTCGGCTAAGAAAGGACTAAATAGAAAAATCAGACATAAAACTGGCAGTGATTCTGAGGTAGTAAAGGAAATGTTGTCATGAAATACTGACATTAAAGTGAAATATTACAACATGATGAGCAGAAGATCCACATAAATCCAACCTATTTTATTCTGAGACCTGTTAAATGAGCATCACATAGTTTGGAATGAAAATAATTCATGTTTCCAGCATTTCTGCACTGATTTCACTGCCATGTTTGTTTGTTTTCCTCCAACGTTCAGTCAGAAAATAACCGACTGATGCTGTCAGGAGTCCACAGGTCAGAATGTTCCCACACTGAGTCCATGTAACACGCTTCAACACACACACGTGTATATTTAGTACATGTGTGTGTGTTTTAATGAGGACGCTCGCTGACGTGACGCTACACACTGAAGACACTAAACTCAACCGTCACAACCAACTGAAAACCCCAAAACAACCAAATATCAACGTCTGCAGCTCACATTGGTCCTCATAAGGACAGAAGTTCAACCTGCACAGCTTCTGCAGACGTGAACCTAAAGGAACGTCTGAAACCTGCACACAGAGAAAGAAAGCAGCAAACGACGGCTCTCATTCCTTCATTCTTCTCGTTGTTGTGGCGAGTTTCTTCTCTTTATGACTTTCTGCTGCTCAGTGGTTCACATTGATCAGTTTGATAAGTTTTACTGGATTCTCTGCAAAAAACCTCAACTGATGGAACAAACGTAGCAGCGATTCAAAGTGGACTCTTTGGCCCGTTGAGAGGCCTCAAACTGAACAGAGTGAAGTGCTGAATGCTCCTACTTTCCTACTGATGTTGTATTTCCAGGACATGTTTTCCTACTTTTATTCTTTTCTGCTGCTCACATATCGAAGACTTGAAGTGTAACTTGAGCAACCACTCCTACGGGATCAATAAAGTCTAGAAAGACAGAAATGAAACGACTGAATGACGGATCAGAGGAAGATCTGCACATGTTCACACACTAGTTCTAGATTCAGCTGCTCCAGAGCAGGAGTTCACTGCTTTCCGTGTGAATCTTCTTCATCTGAAACCACTTCCTGTTC
>NW_007578646.1:338361-345569 GCF_000690725.1 Stegastes partitus | reverse complement strand
CAGTCAGTGCACAGGGACGGTCAGCTGTCATCTGGTTCCGTGGTTCCACCGTCTTTCAGTCGATCCAGACGCGTTTCAGATCCAAAATAAATAAATAAATACTTTGTGGATCAGGGCCAGGTGCTGATGTTTGTTCAGAACCTGGGCTCTGATCAGTACTTTAAATACAAAAAAGATCCGATATGAGATGTCGGGGAACAAGGTCCAAACAGATGGCGGCCATCTTGACTATCCTACATGGAGCTGGTCGCTCTACTTTCATCATTTCCTGTTTTGTACAGAAAGTCATAAACAGAATTTGACAGAATCAGAAGAACACAGCATTCGGATGTAGGTGTTCCTAACCGTGTTCCATCCACGTATCCTCGCTGTGACAGGTTTGTGCTGCACATTATGAAACAGCACATTCTTCTTCTTCTATCTGCTCCGGGATCCACACAGAAACATGAAGACTTGTCCGTGTACATCCAATATGCATGGCGTGGGCGCACACGCTGCACAACGCCACTGGATATGCAGCACATAGGTCTGCATGTTATTTCAGTCATCAGCTCACATATATGTGCACCTTTAACCCGACAGGCAGGCAGGGCGAGACTAATGAACCGAGACGAGGAGGAGACGTGAGTAAAGGAGCCTAATTGATAGAAGAGACGAGCGCGGGAACAAACTGTGTCTTCGTACGTCACCATCTCCCTGCGTGACCTCCCCCTGACCCAGACCTCGCCGCCGCCGCGAAACCCTGCAGCTAAATCCCGAGCTAAGAGGTCATGGAGCTAACGCAGCGCCGAGTCGCAGCGCCGGTCCTCCAGCTGCAGCGTCATGAATAAGTCAGATACTGTACCTCGGTCCGGTCGCGGCTCCCAGCAGCGCCAACGTTCACGTTGCATAATTCACCGCGTTCATAATCTATATTTCAGAGACGGACGCGGCACTTTCTCACAAACCGTTTATCTGCAGGTTCAGGTCTTCGGCACAACAAACACACGAGCGTGTTTGGAAACAGACGGATCGCTTCAGAGCTTCACACCGTAAAAAAAACCTGCACAACGATAAAACCTGTTAAAACCAGCTGTATTTATCTGTAAAATAACAACAGTTTAGCTCATTTAAATACAGAAAACACTGTAAATTTACAGCTACACATCGTTAAAGAATAATTCACTGCTTGTAAAAATGTTGTTTTTACAGCTTCGGCCTGTAAACAGTCAACATGTTGGTTCATGAGTGTTTCTGGGTTTTAAAGAACAAACAGGTAAAAGTTTCACATCTCAGTATCCTCCTTTTTTAATTACAAACATTATTTGTAAAATCTTTTTTCCCCAGAATTAAATGAACAAATAAATCCTGTAATATTATGGCCAAACAGTGTAAACAAACAAACAAACAAACAAACAAACAAACAAACAACTAATTACTGTTTGTAAAAGCACAGATTTATCCTGTTTTGTTCTTTAACATGTAAATTAAGACTTTTGATGTGACTTTATGAGAAATGATCTGTAATTTACCAAAACAGGTCAAATCTGTAAAGTAACAGGTATTTTGTTTTTATTTGTTTTTATTTGTTTTTATTACGATTTTTCGGTTGTTGAACGTTTTTTCTTTCAAATAATGACAAACATGTGTAAAACCTATGATTATGAATTAAATGCGTTACAGTCCCGTCTTATAAAACAACACATCACTGTTTGTAAAAGCACCGGTTTGTTCAGTGGACTTGTTTTACATTCACATGTTGGTTCATCTTTTTTTTATGATATTTTCTGTAATTCACCAAAACGGGTCACAGTTTAAAAAGTTCAGGTTTTTCAATCTTAATATATAAAATTCTTAATATTTATACTTTTTGTTTCAAACAACAACAACAAACGTTTTTTTTATGATTCAAAAGCAGCATAACAGAATTATTTTAGTCACATATAAACCAATCTGGATTTATTTCTTCTGTTCAGTTCTGTTCCGTCGTCACGTAAACACGATGAAACACGTTTACCGTCGACTGAACTGTTCTGGTTCTGTGTCTGCACCGGTTCTGTTTTTATGGTTTTATGTTTACGTGTCTGTTCTGTTCATGGTTCTGTTGATGTGTTTATGTGTTGATGGTTTTTACTTGTTCTGGTTCTGCGGCTCTGTTCCGTGTTGTTCTGGTTCTGCGTCTCTGTTCCGTGTTGTTCTGGTTCTGCGTCTCTGTTCCGTGTTGTTCTGGTTCTGCGTCTCTGTTCCGTGTTGTTCTGGTTCTGCGTTCCCGTCTCTCCGTCCTCTGATGGTTTCCAGCCGAGCGGCTCCGGCTCTCCCTCCTCCCACCGACTCTCTGCTTGGCTGAACTCTGTCTGAACCTTCACTTGAACCCTGGATGAACTTCGCTAAACTGACCCATTAATCTACTTTGGGTGTAAAACGGGCTCTACGGTGGCCCAGGAGGGACACCCCCACCGCGGTCCGCCGCTGCAGAACCGCCTTCTCGTCACCGAACACGTGCACGTCGGGCAACGAAGCGCAAAAGGAACAAAGATTGCATAAGCAGCCGAGGAAGAGCAGCTTCACAGAGGGTTTGTGTTCTTGTGTCTTCCTGCTTTTAGAGGAAACCAGCGACACAGAACCAGGAGAACAGAAACATTCCCGTCCGATGTTAACATCTGTACAAACGAGGGAACCTGTTGCAGCTGCAGGAGGATCCCTGAGTCACTTCTATCGATCAGCAGCACACGGATTACGGTGAATCTGTGCCAACGGATAAGTCACCGCCTGATCCTACACGCAGGCTTTAGCGGCTGTAAAGCTCTGCTGCTGTCGGAGCTGCAGCGGCTTACAGCGCAGCGCTGCAGGGAACACGTCTGCTGGTCAAACTTCTGCTGCAGCTTTGCAGAAACAAGCGCGTTCACTTTGCATTGTGCTCCGAGTGAAGCTCCTCCTTCAGGCCGCGGCGTCACGTAGCTGAACGCTAACCAGGACTCTGCTGCTTGCAGCTCGGGTTGCCAGGTCTGCTCAGAGGATGCAGGTCGCTGTGACATGACAAATAAATTCACCCCCAGAGTTCTCCTCAGCACAAGCGGGAGGTGTTGGAGACATTTGGGCTGAACTGCAGGCCGTGTCGACGCAGAGCAGCGAGGAGACGAGTTAAACATGTCGGCGATATTCAGACCATGTAAGTCAACGTGGTTGTTTCCAGCAAGAGAGACTGAGAGGGAAGAAAACCTCCTGGATCAGTGAAACAAACGCTGCAGGGCTCAGAAACGGTTCACAGGAGACTCAGCGTGGAGGATGCTGTCAGCACGGTGAGACGTCTGCTCAGAGTTCAGGAGAAACGAACCCAGCTGGTCTATACAGAAAGCAATGAATGATCATCCTCCATCACTGAGTAACCTGCCCCACCATCTGACGTCAGGAAATGTGAAAAATCACAGTCGCTGTTCATCAAATGTCTCGTTTAGTTAGAAGATTACCGTCACAGAGGAAACAGGAAATATTCACACTTTAGAATCAGAGAATTTAGACTTTTTGTTCTGATAAAAATCCCAAACCGACCCACTGATGATCTAAACGTCTGGTCCGTGGCTTCTACGGTCTTTTCTCTGGAGACAATAAACCCTGAATCTGGCTTTCAAGGTAAAACGTTCACTTGTTTTTCAAAACAGAGAATTTCTCAGCTCTTAAACTCAGACTGAAACCTGAGGACGTGCAGCGCTACATCATCTGAGGGTCATGTGACCTTCACTGTGACGGGAAACCAAACGTCTATATTGAAGCGAGTGATGAATTTAAGAGGTGCTGCTCTGGTCTGAGGGTTTCTTATCATGAAGTATAAAACAACCAAATGACTGCTGCAAACGCTGGCTGTTTGTGTTGATGGAGGATTCATTTAATGAGGAGCAGCAGCTTTTCATCCACCGATACCGGCTGAGAAGCTGCCAGAACTCCCTCACGGTCCTGGTCGAGGCGGCGCTGTGACGACATGAGGAGCAGTGGACCAGAACTTTCCCAGCTCTGGTGTTCTGCAGCGGTGCACCGTCAGGTCACAAACAACCTGAATATTCTGGGAAGGAAACGATGACTAAAACAGCATCAGCATGCAAAGACAGAAACCCAGAGTTCATCCTGTTAGTAGGTCAGTGTGTGAGCAGCAGCAGCAGGAGGAGGAGGGAAGAGAAACATCCCGCCATGAATCAACCGAATGTTGTGATCGGTAACGGACGTTGTTGTTGTCTCTGTGCCCCGTGGCAACATGGGAGCTCTGTCGCCGTGCCAACCGGCCTCCCTCCTCCTCCGTTTTCTCAATGATGCCCTCCCTGTGAGTGTGAGCTGGTGGAGGAGGATTACATGTATGAATGTGCTTGTAAGTGTAATTTGTGTGTGTGTGTGTGTGTGTGTGTGTGTTCGGGGGGGTTTCTCCTCCGACACCCGGTGGTATTAATAGCCATAAACTCCAGATGACCCCGGAGCTGCCGGCGACTCAGCCTGATTTAGTTTGGCGTCTCTCGGTGTAACGGCTCAGCCCGTAATCATATCGCCGTGCTGGAGGAGGACCGGGACCGTCCCCCTCGCTGTACTGTACTCTCCAGAGGGACTCTTGGCGGTACAGTACGGCCGCCTCGCCGCTAACGCACTCTGACAGGAAGTGAGTCCCCGTCTACTGTCCCGGTTCCTCCCCCGTAAACAGTTTAACTCAAACTTTAAACCATTTCAAACTGGATCACGTCAGGCCCGATCATACCGTCCCGATGACGCGCTCATAACTGTCAGGGTCTGTTTGAAGGCGGGCGGCTGACAGGTGCCCCAAAACGCAAAGAAATCAGAGTTTCTGTGATCCTGGAAGTCCAGGGAGCGACGCCGGCCGAGGCGACGATGACAGAGGTCAATCAGAGAGCCGCCGCCGAGGTCAGAGGCTCGCCGGTCGGGTTTGGAGACGCAGCTCCAGCTCCGTACGCAGAACCGGTGATCCTTTATGCTGACGGACAGACTGTCATCTCGCATCACGGCGGCGCGCACGCCATCGATGAACTATGTGACAGAGTTTTGCTGGTTCATGAAATAATACGGCCTCCATCAAGAAAATCCAGAAAACATCCGAGACGAGACGCAACTTCAAACACGGAGCTGCTTTTGTTTCCTCAACAAAAAACCACGAAGGAAAATATCTGTGACTTACACGAAAGCTAACGACAGTCAGTGGACAGGACCGGTCGCTGTGCTAATGCTAATGCTAAGTCTGAACGTAATGGTACTCATCTAGCATTAGCATTAGCTCAGATTAGCTCAGTCTGAAAGGTCACATGTGGTGAAAATCCATTTTTATTTTGTTTTGTAGCTGTTTAGGTGTAAATTAAGACGTAACGATACTTTTATTTCTGCCGTCACACACAGCCAGAAAGCTCCTCAGATTTACAAGCCAGTCAGAATTTCACTGACCGGTTCTGTTCCAACAGCTGTGATCCAGGTGAGAGTCGTTGTAGCTCCGCCCCCTCGCTGCTTCCAGGTGATCCTCCCAGTCCACCAGGTTTATCTACGTTCTAGAGCTGCTTCTGCTAACTTCAGAACATCTAGTCCACCAGAAAAACTCACCAAATGTTCTGCTGTAGGAGTGAACACAAGAGCCTTCATGCACCGCCAGCATCTGAGCAGCCGAACAGCGAGACAACAAAAGTCCTGAGAGTTAGCATGCTCTGCAGCTAATGTGGCTAACGTTTTAATATGTTTTGTTTTGTTTTATTTAATCTATTTGTGCTACATTAAAAAAAACTTGTTTGCTTGTGATGAGAACTTTGGATCCAAAAGCAGGAGCATCACAGCGGAGCAACAGGAGAAATGAAGCCATCGATGTCGGCTGTAGTTTGTAGTTTCATCCTTGACTGGGAACTACAACTGTCATGGCGTCACTGGGGTGAAAAGATGCAAAACATCAAGAATCAAGAAAAAAAAACATGATGAAGGTCAGTACAGGCAGCACAGAGGGCTACAAAGCAGCCTCCACTTCACCTCAACAGTCCAGACGTGAATAATTTAACATGAATACAGAATAATTCAGACAAAACCCCGACTTAAAGACGAGCCCGTGTCTGGAGTCGTCCTTCGGCTTCGTCTCTCCTCAGCAAGCTAGAAAACATCTTTCTGGAGGTCTAATAAAGGACCAGGCGTCGGGCGGCGCGTTCGTCTCACCGAACACGAAGTCCTCTGGATGCGTTCATGGCGACTGCCACAACACATCAGGGCTGCGAACGCTCCGACAACCAGCCGCTCTCAGCGGGACGTGAACTCGTAATCCTGCCGGTGTTAATGCCAAGCTCTTCCACTTTAGCTCCACTTACACATGTCGCCCTCGATAGATACGCTGCACGCATGGCAGGCTGTGACATCACTGTTTTGTTCTGTGACATCATTATTTTATACGGGGATTCATGATTCACTGGGATTACGCTGCACACACACGTTTGGGAAGTTCGAGTCCAAAGAACGACTGAAACAACAGAAAGCGACTCCAGAAACACCTGGTTCATCGGTGGAGATGTTTAGACCTCCTGCCCCAGAACAGAGAGTCAGAAAATCATTTTACTAAATCAGCATCAGTCAGTTAAACAGATGAGTGAAGTCATGTAACAGCAGACCTCTGAACACAGGCTGCTGCTTTCCTGACATGATCACAGCTTCGTGACTTCAGCAAAATCACTGAAACGTCAAGTGATTCATAACTGATTCACCTCTAAAAAAAAAAAAGCTGCATTGTGTCTAAGTTGGAAGTCCAGTAGGAGTATAAATACTTTAGAGAGACTACAGTGAAGCACAGGCCCCAGAGCAGAAACGTAAAGCAACTAAAGTGAAACTAAACCAGGCACATCTGTGGTTTCCAGTCAGACTAACTGAACAAACACGGATATGAAATGAGCTGTGAGCAGCAGAACTTCCTCCGTTTTGGACCTTTTGGCCTGTATGTCTGCATCATGGCTCCACATGTTAAAGAACTGAAAAATCTGATCGTGAGACCTCAAAGATGGAGAAGGATCCTCAGTAGGTACAGAAGGAGCCACAGCAGCACTAATCACGGCTAAAGGGGTCGTCCTCCTAAAACAACTCCACAGACAGACAGACAAAGGCAGCTGCTTTAGACTCTGTTATCAATGCAGACCAGAGTCTTTGTGAAGCTCAGACAGTTGCTTGTTCTTCAGCACAAAACTGCAGCATGGAGCTTAGTTCAGAACATGAACAGAAGCCTG
>NW_007578646.1:333309-337524 GCF_000690725.1 Stegastes partitus | reverse complement strand
TGCTGAGGAGTCTGTCATCAAAAATAAATGTGGACATATCCGACTGCTCAACTTGGACGTAACACAATTACCGTAAGTTGATCCAATTCTGAATCATCTGACCTTTAAGTGATATTTCCCGGAGCTGTACTCACTTCTCTTGTGTTCTGTGGATGCTGAACTGTCCTTCCTCAGTGTCCAGACTCAAGTCAGAAGGCACTGGGACACTTTGTCTTCTGCTGCAGGGCTACAGTCGATGCTAACATCAGGACCAACTGCCTTCACTTTACTTCACCAGAACCCAGAAGACATCAGTGAGTTCTCTTTAGTTCTGTCCATGGTGGGATAGACGTCCACAGAGGGGAAGGTCTGCTTGGGGTCCAGAGGGTGAATGCTCCAGGTCAGCTTGGTTCTAATAACTCTGCCTGAAACATCTGCATGTGTTTAGTGTATGTAGAGTTTGGTTGAATCCATACAGATCAGCTGAAATAAAAAACTCTGTCACACAGATGCAGTAAAGACTTACGTCGGTATCATTCAGGTCCAGTTGGTTTCAGGACTTCACAAGCTTCACACGGCCAAGTGGACACTAAGGACGGTAAATGGTGGTTTATAAAGCGCCTTTTGACCTTGGTGGTACTCAAAGCGCTTTACAATGTGCTTCTACTTCACACACTTGGACATGTGGGGAATCGAACCACCAGCCTCACAATCAGTGGACAACCCACCCTGCCACCTGAGCCAGACATCCACTACATCACACATCTCCACAAGAAAGCTCAGAACTTATTGAACCTCCTCAAGAAACCCAATAAAGTTCTTCTTAACTTTCTCAAAGCAACAACAGACTGCATTCAAACTGGAAACATCACAACCTGGTGACAGGAAGAATCTGCACCAGTTGATTTTAACCGAACCGTCATCGTCACCCAGCTGCTGAGCATCAGTGGTAGCGGTGAGAGGAGATGTCTTGGCAGAACCCAAAGGATTCTCAAAGACACTCAAAAACAACAAACATGGCAGCAGCAGCCTGTTCGCTCTGGTGGTAGACGACAGAGAGACAAGACGTCGAAGCAGGTTCTGTCCTCTGGCTGTGAGATCACGAAGGACACCGATCCAGTTGTTAAATATTTGGTATCTGCCTCTACGAGTCCAGTCTGATACCATTGTCCCAGGAAATACACACCTCAAGGTTATTAAAGTGGGCTGCAGGTGGATCAGTGGTTAGCATCGTGGCCTCACAGCTAGAAGGTCGCCGGTTGGCGTCCCGGTGAGGACACCCGGGATCTTCCTGCGTGGAGTCTCCGTGTTCTCCCCGTGCAGCGTGGGTTCTCTCCGGGTTCTCCGGCTTCCTCCCACAGTCCAGAAACATGCTGAGGTTCATTGGTGATGTATAGATATTGGATGGATGGAAGTTTATTAAAGTCATTTAAACCAATCCAATGTATTTGTACAGCTCTGGCAGGACGAGGTTTGAAATGTGGCGTGGAGAAGGTAGAGTGTTCTGGGACTCTACAAGGTCCAACAGATGAAGAAAACCTGTATTCTCTACACGTACGTCAGAAAATGTATTGCCGAGTTGTTGTAGCACCTCATTGTTCCACCACATGGAGCCTTTTGCTTTGTAAATTGGGCCGTTCATGCTGACAGGCAGAGAGAGCAGCAGGAGTTCAGCTGGCAGTGGGCACCACGACCAAGACTTCTAAAGGACGTCCGGCCAAATGAGCAGGGATCGACCAGGACATCAGCAGTTTATCCTGGTGGCACCAGAGCCACAGTGACTGAAGCATCAGCATAAGACAAACGACGGTCTTGATCCAGATCATGAGATTCCAGAACTCATCCTCCACACGTCACCACCAATAAAACCATTCGTCTTCACACAGTCTAGTGACCGTGAAACCGAACCTTGAGTCACCACATCAAGGTGAGGAAAATCATTCAGATAGATCCCTGAGACTTATTAGTCCTGTGCATATTTATGAACTACTTCCAACCAACCAACAGCTATGAAGCCTTTGGGTCAGACTGTGAGGTCCACGTGAACAACCTAACCGGACAGCAGAACTAAAACCCAGCAGTGCAACACCTGATGGAGTCACAGTCCAGCTTGGAAAGGCTTAAAACCCTGAAGTGAAGCTGACTGTTGCTCTCAGACTGAGCAGTTAACACCTTCACCTTCTTACTAATCAACCAAATCCTACAAACCGCCGGCATTTTGCATTTTTTTGCTGATTTTCTGACGGGTTGGGTAACATTTGAGTGATGTTTTGAGACAAACGCGGCCGCAGAGAGCCAGAGATGGATCGAGGCAAAGTAAATGTTGTTTTTGTTCCCTCCAGCACCGAAGTGTCACCTCAGAACCAGAACTCAGCTGCTGTTCTAGTGAAGCCTTGTTCCTGCTACTGAGCCTCACGGGCACTCTGGCCTCTCTCCTTGACGACTAAATCGGATTTCAGAGGTGAAACCAAAAACAGATCAGACCTTCAGCGTGTTTCACGTCTTCCAAGAAAGCAGCAGTGGGTCCAGAAGTTTTTAGCGCTGGCTGTGGGCTACGAGGGAGGCTGTGAGGTTACATCAGGCTCCTGGATGGAGGAGTCAGCCAAGTTCATGTTTAGTGAGACCAGACTCACCATAAGCTAACTCCCGAAAGCTGCTCATAAATACTCTGCTGTTTTGGCAACACGGCTGTAATCTGTGCAGCTGGTGGCCGGCGGAAAAACTGACACCAGAGACCGAGATGAAGCCGGGTCAGGTTCTGCTGTTGAAGAGGAGCTGAAGGAAGGAGCCGGCTTTTAAACCAGCAGGACGTCCAGCGTTAGCGGTTAGCGGTTAGCGGTGCGTCTCAGAGCCACAGGTCTTTACTGCAGGGAGCTCCTATGCTACATGTTTTAAATTTGTTTTTTTTTTTTAAAGAAACCTGTCAAATAAAATCTGTTGTGAACGTCGGCCGCAACTCAACCATTTACTCATTTATCATTTTGTATATAAAGCATCAAAAACCAGCTGAAACTCTTCGTTTTCCTGCACCCTGGTGTCTTCAGACGGCTTTTTTTGCACAACTAACATTCCAAAACTCACAAACAGCAGCCAGCGCTCTCATTTCAGAAGCAATCTGATTAATTAGTGATCCGCTGACTGATCTACGTCAACGCATCGGTTCTCCGTCTTGGGATGTGAAGTCCCGTCTTCGAGTCTAATGAACCTTCAGGTCCAGCTTCCTCTGACTGTTGTTCTTCCAGTCGGAACACGGCCAGCGTGGATGCGCTCGTCTGCGTCCTGTGATGGACTGGCAGCCCGTCCCGGTTGAACCCGACCTCCAACACTCCCGCCCCGTCCGTCCAGCACCAGATAAGCAGGTAATGAAGACGGACGGATGGATGTAATTTCTCCTTACGCTGCAAACTCAGGGTACAGGCTGCTCGCCTTAAGGTAAGTGGTTAATCCGGTAATCATTAATGTAAGAGAACACTAAGTCGTATGAGCAACATTTGAGCCCGACCGCCTTCGTCTGCTGAGGATCCCGCTCATGTTACAGCCCCGGCTCTGTTCAGCTCTGTTTTATTATTATATTAATGATACGGTTTCCACCAGACGTCTGGAAAACCAGAACCTGTTGTTGGTGTATTGCTGTTTTGTTCAGTAATAATCACTGTATTTATATTGGACATTTCAAGCTTACCCAGGTCCCTCTGAAAGTATTCACTGGACGTTTCTCCTTCGAATTGCTTTTTGAATCAACGTCATTTAGATTTTTGGACAGAAATGTACAAAAAAATAAAGACTTTGAACGTCAAAGTAAAAACAGATTTCTACGAAACTACGTCAATTAAATAAAAACCTAAAACGACTGCGCGAGTGTTTCACCTGATTCACCACACGAGCCGGTGCTGGAAGTCGCACCGTCAGTGAAATAAAGACCATCCACATGCAGTGAACGTGTCTCAGTGTTAGTGGTATGAAGACACATGTATGTGGACGTCCTCCTGGACAGATCTACACCAGCAGGCAGAAGAACACTGCAGGCAGCTCGGTGTTAGAAAGCATCAGTCAGGGGACGACAGAAGACAACGTCCAATCATCAGTCAGGGGACGACAGAAGACAACGTCCAACCACTGAACATCTCCTGGAGTCCAGTTAAAGCCATCAGCAGGACACGGAAATGACACGTTTACATCTGTTTAGAGCAGGACGGCCTCAAAAACTGAGTGACTGAGCAAGAAGGAGACAAGTGA
>NW_007578646.1:329496-330265 GCF_000690725.1 Stegastes partitus | reverse complement strand
GAACTGAGAAAGGTTTGATTTAAACGCGTTGTTTCTTCTGTTATGAATGAATCAACATGAACAGCTTCAGTTTAAACAGATAAAGTGCATTTAGTCCGTCTCATGATGAAGAAACCGCTTTAGCTTTAATTTATGTCATGTTCATGCATCGTCTGTGCTGGATCAGGATCTGGTACCCGCCCCTGGACCGGTGCAGCGACGTCTCAGTCTGACCGACACCGTCTGAAACTCAGAGACCTGCACGGTGAGCGAACACAAGTTTAGGTGAATGTGTGGCTGGATAAAGGAAGACAGTTCTGCTGACAGTCTGTGGCTCTGATTAACCATCAAACCTGCACCTCTTCTGTAGTTTCTTTGTGAATCTGACTCCCTGGAAGCACCAGTCACACCTTTTCCAACCTCACGTATCTCAGGAGCTCCAGACTCTGAACCGGGTCGCTGCAACACGTTTGATGGGAAACACTAACAGCGTGGGACAGACCACATTCCAGCCGCCAGCAGCACCACTCTGTCCCACCACAGCCCCTCAGCGCTCTGCTTTGGGCCGCCTTCAGCAGGATTCCAAGAACAGCTAAGCCCGAAAGTATTCGCAGTCGTGCCAAAAATTGTGATTTGCTGTGACTTTTCTTTGCCCGACAGGTTTCTTCTGTCCGGTAACGACATAAACGAGTGAGCCACGCTGGCAGCTCGTTGTTTTAATCACTCTGATGTTTTACCTAAACCTGAAAATGTTTCTCCGTCTTCATTCGCCACCACATGGATGGCTGAC
>NW_007578646.1:326373-329464 GCF_000690725.1 Stegastes partitus | reverse complement strand
CTGAAGGAGGTACCATCTTCAGCGACTTAAAAACCAGCGCGTAGCTCCCAAACCTCTCCATCCTCCTACACTGTTATTTACTGTTACTCAGAACGGTGGTCTGGACGTAGAAGTGATCGACTTGTAGAACATTATCTCCACTTCAGACGGTTCTCCTTCTTCCATCTCTCTGCTCAAATCTGTTCCGCTCAGTCTGTGTTGGTTTCCACAGTCAGAAGAAGTGGAGCAGAAAAGGCACAAACGTAGAAGAAGGATCCGCTGCACACAGGACGGTGGTGAACTTGGAAAGCATCGGACTCCTCTGAACAAGGTGCTGCCATGTAGTCATCAGTCTGACTGACCACATGCAGACCACAACCTGCAACTGGTCGCTCAGCTCATGTGTTTGCTCCTGTTAGATATGTGGCACCAGCTTCAAGATCAACAAACACCACCAAACTGACAACTTCTGCTTCTGCTGAGGATTTGGATCGCGTCGGGCTTTTTATGGTGGATTGTCCAGTTTGCCCTCCTGCATGCAAATGTTTCACCAAAATACTCCAGTTAGACTGAAGACGACTGTGACTGACTTAAAGAAATACAAGCCTGAGCATTTTATATTTTTAAACTAAAGGCAGAATAACACTGAGGTGCAACCAGACCTCATGTACAGCAGAATGTGACGGCTCAGCGAGCTAACGCAGCGATCAGACCGTTAGCGCCTGACTTCCACACAGCTCTGTGTTCAGATACAAATTAACCTCATTCACTGCTCTGAGAGTCTGTGAGATGTCTGATGAGTGTTGGTAAAGCTCCTCCTTCCCCTTCATTCAGAGTTTACCCTGGACTGAAGGGAGACGGAGTTAGCCAACAGGCTGCTCGCTCAAATCCTGACACACATGATGTGCTTCATGTCTTATTGGTCCTGTTTAGTGGCAGTGATGCTTCATGCTCATAATCCATGAACCTGGATGCTAACCACTGGTTGTTATTACAAACCAAACCTGTGAGGAAAGCAGGCGTTCGTGTCTTCAGCTGTAACAACCTGAACGAGCTCAGCTAGCGACAGAAACATGAGACAGAGCAGAGCGAACAGTTTCTGAATGTTTGATCCACAAACACAGAAAGACGCTCGGATCGTGTTTGATCCGACGAACGCAGCTCAACTGTCGACAACATGACCAGTGTAAATACAGTCAGTGTGTGTGTGTGTGTGTGTGTGTGTGTGTGTGTGTGTGTGAGCGCTCACGCATGTGAACGCATCCCAACAGCCTTTTTGTTGGAGGTTCGCATCCAGTTAAACAGAAACACCATCTGGCACTAAAACGCAGCCCAGATTTAATACGGCAGATTGGAGGTGTGTGTGTGTGTGTGTGTGTGTGTGTGTGTGTGTGTGTGTGTAATCTGGATTTCAGCTTGTTGTCATACAAAATCTGCAGCGAGTGTAAACAAACAGCGATCGCGGCGCTCGACGTGTCACCGAGTGCAGCCTGAGAAACAATTTAATGTAATAACTGGATCCAGAACGTGTTTCTGTGTGAGGCTCAGTAACACAAACTAGACCTGTTCAGAACTTCATCAGCACAGAAAGCGGACCTGTACGTGTGAATGGTCTTTATTTGTTTAATCTGTTTCCGTCTTTATTCTGCTTTTCCACGTCTTGTCCTTTTATTATCTCGTTGCTGTGAATGTTCTCCAGAGGGATTACTGAAGTTCATCTGATCCTAAATAAGAAGATTTAAGGTTAATATGTCGACGTTTCGGCCCGTGTTGTGATTCTGGACTGAGGAATGGCATCTGAACGGGTTTAGACTATTAAAGGACAGTTTTTTGGTGTAGATTCTGATGTGTGTAATAAACAAACAGAACAAAGCTTCATGTCTTCATGTGAACGGACACGTAGAGGGCTGAGTTTAGCCGAGGCGTGCAGCCTTCTCTCCTGTCAGGTTTCGTGTTTTCCTGAATCTGAACCCACATCATGGTCTGCCTCCTGCACCGGCGCTACAGTTTGCTGGATTAGCTTCCTGGCGGCGCTCCAAGCCGACAGAAAGCTGCAGACTTACTGCGTGTCGGCCGCTTTGTTTGGGAGGATGAAGACGTCAAACACAGCAAGACAACGACACGCCGGCCTCGGGATGATTTACTGCCTGGACCCGTCATGGACAGGCTCAGAACCGAGTCCAGCCATCTGAACCACGGCAGGCTGTTTGAAGACGGTGCATCGAAGCCGGAGCTCATTGGTTCTGTACTTCTTTACATGTTAGATGTAGAACACGTGAGAAACTGTTAAACTAACCACCACTGCTTAAAACATCTGAAGAAAGCTGTCCACACAGCCTAAAGACAGCATTAAACAATAACCTGGTTTAGAGAAGCTCCATCCAGGAGTCCAAGCCGGACCAGAACCGTGACGCCTGCAGCCTCAGAGCGAGTTTAAAGCAGCTCAAGTTCAAACGTGGATCCTTAAAGTGTGGCATCATGAAAACAAACGGCCTCAAACATCCAAACTGATGCAAACAGCAGAACAGAATAAACTCACATGGAGGCTGGTGCTGACCTGAAGCTTCTGTCGTCTCCTCACGATGAAGATAAACCAGAATCCAGCTGCATGTTGAAGCTGCTTTGGACCAAAGTCCTGGAGAAGTTCTGTGGATGACGTGTAGCCTGCTTCTGCCACCTGTAGAGCAGAGGACGTTGGGCAGCTGTTAGATGAAGCGTTCAACAAGTCCCAGAACTTATAGACACAGGAAACATGCTGCTGAGACTCTGTCTGGTTTGTGTGGCTGCTGGTGGAGGAGGACGAGTGGCAGAAGCTCATCACTGACTCCTGCAACACAAACCAAACCCAACAAACCCAGGCTGTGTCTTTGTAACCACACTTCACTGCTGGGCGGCACAAAGCTGGCCGTCGACAAACACGTCCAGCTGCATGTTCCTCACGAGGAGAACGAACTCTAATCCTGAACCAGTGTGAGGAATTTAAAAGGACACGACAGGATAAAAACCACTGACCTCAGCGTCGCTGCTTCATGTCAGACAGCCGACGAGCTTCTCAGTCACATGTTCCATGTTTTCAACAGTTCACCCAACAAGCCAACAAACCCCCAAACAC
>NW_007578646.1:317218-324471 GCF_000690725.1 Stegastes partitus | reverse complement strand
TGACGTTTGAGAATCAGAGAGCCGCCGACAACAGTTTAAACATTAGGGGAAAAAAATGCATCAATAAAATGAATAGTTGAGTTTCAGAGGGTTAAAAATGGAGCATAAATGAAATGAAACCGTCCTCCTTGGTGATGTGTGACCTCCTGCAGCCTGCTGGACACGGACTCAATCCTCTCGCTGTGTCTGGACCTGTTGTGCACAAAAAGCAGCTCACAGGCCTGAATGTGTCACGTTTTCATGTTTAATCCTCTGCTGGTTGTTAAAGTCACCGGATTCTGAGGATGTGGCTCATTCATTTAATCCTGAAGGAAAACTTTGCACCAGATATTGATCAGAAACAAAACATGAGAGTAAACGAGATGCTTCATAGAGAAGTCAGAAGATAGAAGATGTAGAGTTAAAACCAGACGTTTACATCAGCTGCATAAAAACACACAAAACCTTTTATTTCTCACCGTCTGACATTAAACGTTTCCTGTTTCAGCTCAGTCAGGATCACCAACATTATTTATATTTGCTAAACACCAGAATAATGAGACAGAGGATTGTTTTTAGAGACACTGCATTTCCTGCTACTGACAAACCTTATCGTAAAATAAAAAACTAAATACGTGAAATAATAAAAGGTAAGAAGCGATGTTGTGAATGATTCTCAGGTGGTTAGAGGATGTTGCTCATAGCGAACATGAAACAGACGATGTTGTCACTTAGAAATAGTTTGTGGAAGTTTAGTTCCTTTGAAGACACCTGGAGGATGTTTGACGTCGTGTGTTTGTGGCTTTGTGGTTTGTTTTCTACCTGCTCACAACACAACAGATGCACTCACCTCTGAACACGTCCGGTAAAGAATCTATGAAGTGAAACGGGCCCGTATTAGTGGTGGTTTCATCCACCGGCCAGCAGCACCCACCGTCACCGACAGGAGGCGCTCTGGCTCCAGCATCAGACCTGCTGCAGCTCGAGTGTGTGTGTGTGTGTGTGTGTGTGTGTGTGTGTGTGTGTGTGTTCCCTGCCGGCACAATGACTTTTATTAGTAGACAATGGCGGTGCTCCCCCCTCCTCCTCCTCCTGCATCTCCAAAAAAAAACCCCATGCATGAACACACACACACACACACACATGAACGCACACACACACACACACACACACACACACACACACATGAACGCACACTGCTCGTGCACGCGCCGTGTTTGCCGACATGAATTCAAACTATTATTGTCGTTGAGAAAACAAAGCCGAGGAGGAGGCCGTGCCCGTCCGTGCGCCTTTACGCACACAAGCGCAGACATTCGGGGGGACGACGTGCGCTTTTACGCACAGGCTCAGAGCGGGATTTTACGCACACATGCACACGGACGAGGCTCCGTGACGCACGGCACAGTCACACGAGCGACTGTAGGGGAGTCGTGCACGCGCGTAAATGCCGAAACAGGCAGAGAGGGAGAAGAGGAGAGATTAAAGGCAGCAGATAAAAATGACAGGTTTGCGTCGCGGGAGACGTTAAAGGTCGACGGAGGCTCGGCTCGGAGACGCACAGGAAGACGCAGGAAAGAGGATTTGTTGACAAAATCACCAAGTTGGAGAAGCTCCTCCTCTCCGTGATGTAGCCGCAAGTCGGAACCTCCTTAATTACTAATTTCTCCACATCCAAGCCACGCTCTCTCCCTCCCTCTCCGCTCTCTCTCTCTCTCTCTCTCTCTCTCCCTCCGTCTCTTTTCTCTCTCTCCACTCCTCCATCCATGCATCTCTCATCCTGACCCTCCTTTCTCTCTCCTCTCTGTCTCTCTTTCGTTTCCAGCCCGGATAACGGAGGTGGACGAGCTTGGAGTTGTTGTTGTTGTTGTTGTTATTTTTTTTATTATTATTTATTCCTGGTTTTTTGGGACCCACCGCCACCGGGCATGGAGGATGTAAAAGACCCGCCGACCGTCCACCGGTCCTCCTCCTTCAGCATCAAGAGCCTCCTGCTGCCCTCCAAGTGCGACCGACCGGACTCCGTCGCTGCCGCCGCCGCCGCCGCGATCGTCGGCATCCCGGGGACCCTGTCGCCCTCACCGGGCTCCGACTCTGACAAGTCGCTGGACCCGCCGGAGGTGGACTCCACAGCCGCGGCGCTGGACCCGGAGAAACCGGGCAAGGAGGAGCAGGGGGAAGAGGAGGAGGAGGACGGAGGGGGAGGCGGAGGAGGGGACGGCGCCAAGGCAGCACCGGAGCAGAACACTAACGGTGGCAACAGCGGCAAAAACGGGAAATATGACAAGCCTCCGTTCAGCTACAACGCGCTGATCATGATGGCCATCCGGCAGAGCCCCGAGAAGCGGCTCACGCTCAACGGCATCTACGAGTTCATCATGAAGAACTTCCCGTACTACCGGGAGCACAAGCAGGGCTGGCAGAACTCCATCCGGCACAACCTCAGCCTCAATAAGTGCTTCGTTAAGGTGCCCCGGCACTACGACGACCCGGGGAAGGGCAACTACTGGATGCTGGACCCGAGCAGCGACGACGTTTTCATCGGCGGGACTACCGGGAAGCTGCGCCGGCGCTCCGCCACCTCCCGGGGAAAGCTGGCGATGAAGCGCGGGCTGCGCTTCGCTCCTCTCGGCCTGGGGATTAACGAGCGGGCCAACAACCCGCTCTACTGGCAGATCTCTCCCTTCCTCTCCCTGCACCACCACCACCACCACCACCCGCACTACAACGGATCCTCTCCCGGCTTCCTGAACCAGGCGGCCGGCTACGGCTCGCTGCTGCCCGCCGTGGAGCAGCTGAGCAACGGGGACCTGGGGCGCTCCATCCTCGGCGGGTCAGCCGCCGGGGCGCTGGGCTTGACGAACAGTTACGGGATGAGCACGTCGCCGGTCGGGCTGCTGTCCGGACAGACTGCCGGCTATTTTGTCTCAGGGACCCAACACGCTGCTGGGGCACCGGGGCCGCCGGGAGGAGCGCCGCCGCCGCCTCCGCCGCCGCCGCCGCATCTCCAGCAGGGCGCGCCGGGGTTCGGCGGCCTGGCGACCAGCAGCTCGCCGCAGTCGCTGCTCTCGGACTCGCTCAGAAACAGCTCCCTACCGGCCTTCTCCCCGGGCGTGTCCGCGGGGTTCCCCGGGGTGCTGTCCCATCAAAAGAGGGTGACCCCTAACGCGTTCCTAAACTGAGCTCCCCCTCCTCCCCCTCCTCCCCCTCCGTGGATGGCACCGGGACGAGGGCGCGCACAGACGCCGCGTTAAGGGCAAATAATAATAAAAGTGGTAAATATCGAACACTGAGCGCAAAAAATCTCCATGAAGTGAAACTTCTTTGGCCATATTCTGCCCCGAAGTGCAACGGGTTTATTTTGATGATTATTTTTTCGCATTTTACTGAAAAAGGGACAAAGTTTGTTACCGCGGGTTGAACAACTGTAAACTAGACTTGCCAAAGGTAACTATAAGTATATTTCAAGCTATTTATATCTTGTACAAAGATTTTCAGTACTTCCTTTGAGTCGTTTATTTATGTTTTGTATTTATTGTATGTATAATGTATTTAAATTCTATTTGTCCGTGTACTCATCAGTATTAAGGAACAGCGGGGTGCTGGGGTGGTGGTGGGGGGCTGCACAGCTACAGGGGATAATAATTATTATTTATGAATTTTCAGACAATCAAGGAGGAAAAAAAGACAATCAAAACTTTTTTCTTTTTTTTTTTTTAGGAGGAAAAACTTTTGAAACTGAAAATAAAGAAATAAATCAAAGCGTAAAAGCCTTAAATCAGCAGAAACAATCAGGGTTTTTATGAGAGGAACAAAAAGCCTACAGACCATATCTACTCAGGTTGGACCCGGACAGGCCTCACAACAGCAACACCAGTAACGGAACCGCTCTCTGGGAAGAGTTTCCTTCCAGAAGGATGATGTCCAAACACAAATCATCCTTTATTCAAGCAAATAAGATCCGAGCTGCTGCTGAGAAACAGATTTTTCTATTTTTTTTGTTCTTGCTCCGCCGCCCTTTAACTGAATGAATGACTAAATAAATAAATAAATTAATGTAATTAATGTTTTTGGAAAAGAACTCTTCGTGTAAAATTATGCAAAACTGCGCAGCTGCAACACGAGTTCTTCTGTTTTAAATTTAATTCTGTGTTCATTTCTAAAACCAACATTGTCCCTTTTTCACTTCAGTCGATTTTCTTATATGTGTGTGTGTGTGTGTGTGTGTGTGTGTGTGTGTGTGTGTGTGTGGAGGCCTGTACGTGCGTAAAACATCCTGCGCATGTGCGTAAAAAGGCGAGCGTCTTTTTAAAAAATATATATATTTTAGGGGGAAAAGCGCCACTTTTCTGCCGCCTTGCTGCAGCTTTTCTACCCCGCTCAGCCGCTCCGGCGCCCGGCGGAGGCTGGCGGCTCGGAGGCCTCTGATGGAGCCACAATCAGGCCTCCAGTGACTCACACAGACTCAGAGGCGTTAATAAGTTTAACATAGAGGTGGAGGAGCTGCATCCTCAGCCCTCACATTTAAATTATTATTTTTGCAAATTAAAAAAAATAAAAAATAATAATAAATCCCTGAAACTTTCCGGCCTTCCTCCTCATGGAAACTCTTCATGTCAGTTTGTTTTTATTTGTGACCCAGTCCAGAGCAGCATGTGTTCCCCAAACCTGCACGACAATCAGCCCAACTGGAGGGTTCTGACCCAGCTGCAGTCATGTAATAAGAATAATAATAATAATACTAATATATGCAACTTATTTTTGTATGTTTGATTTGTTGGGGGCCACAACAACAAAAAATAAATAAATGAGCAGGACGATGAAACCTGAGAATCGCTGATGTGTGATGTGCCGATGTTACCGCGGTGTTTGGGTGGACAGACAGCTCGGTGTCGTCCGTATAGATCTAAAAAAAAAATGAGCAAAAAATGGCTTAAAAGACGTGTTTATTACACATTTCATGAAATAATAATTATTTTTTAGTTCTGTTATTTGAAGAAGGTCACAAGTTAAAATAATCTGAATTTAACTGAAGCTCCAGAAGCACCGAGGCGTCCGTCCAGAGTGGACGTACCGGTTCTGTGACTCTGGTTCTGTTTGAATTTAATTATTTTATTCCTCAATAAATATTTTAATAGATTTTTTTTATGACTATTGTTACTCAGACGTCACATAACGAAACGTTCATTTGTGGCTTTTAAAGCAAACAAAGAGCAGAAATAAGATTTTTTTTAAATCAGTTAGAAACTGTTTTATGACGAAAATCCTCTAAAATAAAAAAGTGCATTTAACAGCAGCAGGAGCAGAAAGAATTAAACTATTGATGGCTGTTATTGATCGATGCCTCCTGTCCAGGAACACAGCCGGTAACAGCAGCAGAACATTTAAAGAATTATCTTCATTTAACAGAATCATTTATAAAAAAATAAACAACAAAAAAAATCCTTTCTGTGATTTAAATAAAATCAAGTCGCCTCATCGCTCCAGCGAAGCTGCACTTACAGTTAAATATACGGATTATTATTGGTCAGTTTTGGGCCTTTAATTGCAAACAAACACCAGGAAGTGGCTGCAAAAGAGCTGCAGCCTGGATTTCATCAGAGTCTTTGTGTGTTCAGAGCAGAAGCAGCAGAGCTTCTCCCTTCCCCCCGTTTTTAATTTCTTATCTTATGTGACCTCTGACCGAAATAAAAAACCTCCTGAGTCCCCCTAAACAGGCCGAACTCGTTCAGACGATAAATAAAGGTGAAAATCAGAACATTCTGGGGAGAATCAGAAGCACAAACGTAGTCCAGCAGGTCTGAGCCTCCACGTCCGGCACAACCAGGACCAACAGGGAGTCAAATGATTATTTTGTTCTTTTTGGGTTTGTAAAAAAAATCAGAAAAGCGTTTTGTTTTGGAGGTTTGTTTGGTTTGAATTCTTTTTCTTTTTTGCACTTTTGTAGTTAGCGTTCACTCGTGTGACGTCTGTACCGTCTGTCTGTCTGTCTGTCTGCTTTGGTTTTCAGAGAAACTCAACTTGATTAAAAAGGATGAAAGAAGCTGAACTCGTGCCTGATGCTCAATAACCAAGTGTTTGACTTTTACCTCACACACACGACTCACCGTTAAACCCTGATGTCTGTGTTTAACGTCTACTTCATCAATATTTTCACTTCAGTCCACAAAATGAACCGTTTGTTCCATTTTATTTCTATTTTATGAATTAATTACGGCCTGCTTTATGATTTATCGCACAGAAGCTGTTTAAAAAGAGCTGATTTTATTTATCAGTTTTGATCATTTATTGGTTTTTAAAGGAGAGTTTTTGTATTTTATTTCCTTTCTGACCGTTTCTGAGCGACTCCGGTCCGACGCTCCACCATCAGCCGCATTTATTTACATTTATTTACGTTTATTTTGTTTCTGATGATTTTCTGTCGCTGCGATCGTTCCAGAAATATTTAAAATTTCCTTTACGTGGTTGTAATTTTAGAAAACTGGTTGATTTGCAGTTTTGTGGATGTTTTATGTGCATTCGTTTGATTTTTAGGACGTTTTTGGTGCGTCGTTCATTTAATTTTAATTTAAAGGCTGATTTCTGGACTCTGGTCTCTCACTGGTCGTGTTGGTTTGAGGAGGCTGTTGAGTTGGTTTTTCTGTCACCATTCGACCGTCGGCTCCAGTTTGTGGGTGTGAAGCGTCGGCAGCAGGTCTCTGATCCCTGCAGGCCTCGCCGTGCAGCGCAGCTCGTTATCTTCTCGGCCGAGTTTTAATGATTCCAGGTTTACCTCGTCAGGTTTTTGTGCCTGTTTGCCTGATTTCACAGCCGTCCAGTGGGTTCGCAGAGCGTCGCAGTAAAGCGTCACGTGATTGGTCTCAGCGTGTCTTTATCCACCGACGTTCAGCCCAGCTGACCTAGAAATACGAACAGAGGGAGTCAGAGGGAACCGGATGTGGAGTTCATGTCGTTCTAAACGTCGTGTTCATGTCTCATGGTGGCTGCAGGCCGTCCTGAGCTCCAGCATGAAGGTTTGAGCTGATCCTCAACAACTAAAGTGTGTTTTTAAATGTTTCTACGGCATCATTTTATCTCCTCGGTGCCAATAACCATCAATACGGTTTATTATAAGGAATCAAACCAGGACATTATTCAGCCTGTGTTGGTCCAGGAGGCTGCTCAGTCTCTAAATAGAATAATATTAAATACATGACGATGAGCCAGTTTTAGAGATCTGACACTCCTGTGATATTCTGTATTGGGCAGAGTGTAGCTGGAAGCCTTCATGCAGC
>NW_007578646.1:313972-316703 GCF_000690725.1 Stegastes partitus | reverse complement strand
ATAATAACGAGTCGCTGTGAGACTATAAAATACAAACTGCAGTAAAATCACAGCTTTAGCAGAAAGCGAGGTTGGAGAACAAAGTGTCGTCGTCTCGTGTTGTTTTTGCAGCAGAGCGTCCGTCTGTCCGTCTGCACAGCGTTGCATTGTGGGTTGTTTGTAGCATTAATGCTGCTAAGCTAGCCGCGGGTTCAGTCTTTCTGCTCTCACTTCAACGTCTGTGTCTGAACACATCCAACAACCAGGAGGGTTCTGAATCATTCTGGTGCCACCAGAACACTTGCTGAGAGCCCAGCGACTCGGAACCAGCGGGACGGTTCAGATGGTTGCAGTTACGTCGCTTAAACGTTCTGAACGTGAGGCTCAGATGTTTTCAGATGCGTCAGGAAGGACCGGCCTCGTCTCACATACATGATCCTGAAAGTTCAAATTCAGCCTCACAGCGACGTCGTTTATCTGACGGTCAGGAGGTCCAACAGTTCTGCTGGACGCTGCTCATATCAGTTTATACGCATATAAGTGATTAATTAGTTATCGGACCGGCTGTCTGACCGGTTCAGCGCTGCATGTACTGATGATACATGAAGAGTCCATCTGCAGAAACAGAACCTCCACCTTCACAAACCCACTGGTCCATCGTCTACCTGAGACAACGTCAGTCACACTGAACATTTGTTATTGTTCTACTGGGTCAGGTCCACTCAGCTTCAGTCGGACCGATTTGATCTCAAGAAAACAACAACAACATACGTTTTCTGGACGTACCTGCTTCTGCACATGAGCTCTTCATGTATGTATATATTTATGGACCATCCAGCATCATGAGGAGCTCAAGTTCTCACTCAGCTCAGCTTCACCGTCTTGAACAGGAACGAGGAGTTTAAACTGAATGTTTTTAATCTGAGCGCCTCACTGGGCTTCAGAACCGAATCCAGAACCACATCCAACCCGTAGAACGAACTGTACTGTTCAGGGATGTGAGTAAATAACAAGAATCTGACGTCTGAATCACGACATCATCAAAATAACAATAATAACAACAACAACAACAATAATAATAATATAATAATAATAATANACAGCGTCCCGCAGAGAGAACTGAGCAACATGTCCATAAAGTCTAAGAACATAAACCAGCACACAAACAACCGCATCTGAATCTCTGAGCTCGTCTTCACAGTAAATCTAAGACCTGCTGTTCTGATGTGGAAACTCTGAGAAGCTGATGGGACGTGGACGAAAGACGAAGTAGATTCAGCTGCTTAGTGTTTATAAGATAACATGTAGGAAATGTCAGAACCTGCTGTGGTACAGCTCAGTGAACGAGATGTTCTACTGGATGTTCACCACCTCCTAACACACCGAACAGAAACCTACAGATGTGCAGCCGAGTTGTTCTGGATCTCAGTTACAGAAAACTGGTGTCACTGTTAGAATCTAACAACGGGTCGGGTTTAGGAAACAGCTCCGTGTTGGTATGAGAGCGGCTGAGCGAACATCTGATTCAGTCCAAAGCGCTGCAGAATCGTCTCCAGCAGAGCCGCGGACTTTATTTTTGGAGGTCTTCAGTCGTACGTTCGTATTCAGCAACAGTTTGTTCCGGTGAGTCACCGACAGTCACCTCCGTCCAACACTGACAATACTGAGCTGTCAGGAGCTAGAACTGGGTTGAAGTGATGAGTAAAGCATGCAGGCCGACCTCCGACCTCCTGACTGTGGGCTGTTGTGTCTGCAATCCAAGAACCGAAGCACATTTTTGCATCGCCGACGTTCGGATGTGACGTCCGGCTGAGAACCCCGTGGACAGGAGAGGACCTCGGCTCGGTTTAACAATAAACAAGAGAACCGTTCTTCTGTCTCACACGGAGTCTAAATCTGCTGCTGCTGGAGGATTCTCCTTTAATACGTGTTGATAACTTGAGGTGTCGGAGAAAACAACAGGAGCAGCTTCATCAGCTGAAACCGCAGCCAGTGGAGATCATCCACCGTCTCCATAGAAACATGTGATACTGGCACTGACGCATTTCAGTGCAACAAACGTGCAAAATGCTTCTCTATCAAGACCTTTGTAGGAGCTACTGGTTTTCCAGCAGCTTGGTTTAAGTGTCATAAATATAAATGAATGNCTTTAGTGGTTTTAGTGCAGGAGGAAGATGAAGATAGCCATCAGTGACTTTTCCTGGTAGCTGCTGGAGTTTTATTTCCTTAACCAGCCGTGTTACAGGAAGTGTTCAGAAAAAAGCCTCTATGGTACGTATCTGTGTATGTTACCGCTACGCATTTAATTAAAGGTTAAACATCTCAACGTGGACACCTGCAGCTTAGCGACCAGAGCAGCCTGTATATGAACACACCTGGTTTCCTGTTTAAAGTCAGTGGGTGGGGCTTATATTCAGGTGCCTCAATAGTCTGGAAATTATGGTCCATAGGGATGAATACAGAGCCGTTACACTGTCAGAGTTCAGTCTAGCTTCATTTAACACTTGGCTGGGAGCTCATGAAACCTCAGAGAAGACTTGGTCATGGTGCCCCTGAGCTACAACCTCCTCTGGGCGCCGCTGTATTAAACAAGTCTTCACCTGGTGGTGCAAACAGGTACTACAGCTGGTCTGCAATAGTTCAACTGTCTAACATCCTGGAAAATGACTCAAATCGTCCCAACAACGAGCTGCCGACCCTGAACCCTAAAACCAAATCCATCCATCCATCATCTCTACACCTTCATCCTCAC
>NW_007578646.1:307756-311685 GCF_000690725.1 Stegastes partitus | reverse complement strand
GTAGGTGTGAATGTGAGTGTGCTTGGTTGTCTGTCTCTAAGTGTAGCCCTGTGATAGACTGGTTGATGGATGGATGGATGGATGGATGGATGGATGGATGGATGGATGGATGGATGGATGGATGGATGGATGGATGGATGGATTGTGAGGTATCTGACTGGACAACGGCCTCATCCATCCAACCAGAGTCCTAAACGAGGAGCTGATGGTCTCAAACCGACACCACAGAGTCGAGCGCTGCTACATGAAAAGGCTAAAAGTTCCCACAGATGCTGAGGAGAAGGTTGGCTTTACACTCAAAACATCAGGGCTTTGGTCAAGATGGAGGACCTCGTCACTGTTACCATAATAAACGAGGTTACGGTCTTCGTTAAGGAAAACGAGCAGCGGCCTCCTGACCCGTCCATCCACCCCGACCTCCTCCCTGTGCTGGTGTGGCTCTGTAACGATGTTCCTGCTTCGTTCCCGTCATCATTACAACAACTAGAGGGCGCTGGCTGTCCCAATTAAACACAAGTATGGGTGATAATGAACAGCTTGACTGCTTAACATATCGTTTTAAAGGAGTATTCCACCCAAAATAGTGCCACAAATGAAAACAACTGGTGAAATTACAGGAAAAAAGTAATAATTATAATAAAAACAAGCCCAAACTGCACTAAATGACAGTCTGACTGTTTAATTACCTGCTAAAGTATCACTAGTTCAGATGTTTGAAGCTGTTGGCACCACTTCTTTAACAAAACATTTCTCTTATAGTTCCTCTAGTTAAACTATTTCACAGCTTTTTAATGTATTTTCATCCTTGCAGCCACATTTTCACTGATTTATTTTCTTCTTGCGGCGTAGCTATAACCCTCTGACCAAACTCAGAGCAGATGTGAGGTTTCTACACCACAGATTTCTGTATTTTTCAGTTTGTGAGTGTTCAATTAGAAATATTAGATTTGATTAAATGGCTTTTTTCACACATTTTACCTTCGATGCCCATAAAACACCTGCTATACGCCATAAAAACTGTTTGAAACTGTCATGAAAACACTATTTCAGGGTTTTAAAGTCACACTCACAGACACACTAAAGCGGAAACCAGCAGCAGTGCAACAAGGTTTTGCCATAATCAGAATACGGTGGTGACGTTTCACAGATTTTAGATTGTGACGGCTGAATTGGGCGTGCGGCTGAACGAACACGCGGCTGTAACCGGAGCTGAGCAGGATTTAGGCTGCCAGACGGACAGACGGCCCTCATGCAGGTGGATTACAGCGACAGAAAGGCATCCAGCGCCCTCATGGCTCCACACATAAAGAAACCAGAGCGCTGTCACACTCGTATAGAGCGCCGGGATTATCACGGCATCTAATAAAGGCTCACATTTGGGAATCTATAAGCTCCATTAGGTCATTTCAAATCGTCTTAAAATATCCAAAAACCCCCGAATCTCAGTAATAAGGGAGGCTTCTCTTTTTTCTCATTTTGTTGAAGTTGTGCAGTTTTAAATAGCATCTGCATGAGCTCATCTCTCTTCTGGCGCCATCAGTTTATTCCACCGCCTCGAATAAAGAAGATTTGAAAGGTTAAAATACGTAATCAAGGCTCACGTCAGCGCCGTCGTGTCACGGATTCACAAAGTTCATCGTCAGATAGAGCAGACAGAAGTTATCACGGCTGCTGAGCGACGAGTCAGAACGACTGCTCGGTGCCGAATATCAGTTAGAATTTATCATTTAAGGCAATTAAACTGGATCTAGTTCCTCTCAGGAATCACGTATGTTTAGTTCGTTTCAGGTTAACTTTCCTGATTCTCATGTTAAACCGCTACAGAACCAGTTAACATGGTTCTACTGGACATAACTGGTTTCTAATGAGCTTCATCTACACATCAGCAGACGCTCCGGGTCGCGTTTCTTTATTTAATTTGGGTTTAAAACAGTCCAGATTTACTATTAAAGGAGAATATTCATGATGAAACCTTTCTGTGTTTCTGTAATCCTTCAACTCCAAACAGGTTCTGGGTGTTTTCTTTGCTTCTGTCACATTTCTACTCACTCTGGTTCATTTTTCACTTCAACATGAAGTCCTGCAGCTCAGTGGAACCAGAACCACCAGGACTAGAAGGAGAGAGACCTCAGAGACGTCTGCTGTGCTGCAGGACACAGTCAGGAAGTCACAAACCGCTGCAGAAGGAAAACAAACGTTTTTTCATCATTAGTTTCACAAAAATTGCAAAAATCTGAATCAGCAACATTCATCCTGCTCCCTATCGACATTTAAATACTTTAATTGTTAACATGTCGAATGAAGTGATTTTGTGAGTCCGACGGGGCAAACGATGCACGTTCACAAACATGAACAGAAACGCTGCAAACTCAGGCCTCTAGGGGCAGCAGTGAGCGTCTCACCTGAGAGGCAGACGGCGGTGAGCGCGACAGGTAGCGTGGTCAGCTGTATGAACAGGTGTGTGTTCTCTGGTCTCCGTGGATGAACATAAATACCAGAGAACAGGAGACGGCAGTGATAACCAGAGCGACTGAGAAGCTCACTGCTGCCCCTGGAGGCCTGGAGCAGTGACGCCGTGTGACTGGATGTGCAGCTCGTTTCTGTTCATCCCCGTTAACATCACCGTGTTTAAGCTCAGATCTGGTTACGTCTTCCAACCGACCGAGCCTTCCAGTGTTCATACATCAGATCCTGGACGTTCTCTTTTCATGATGAGGAACAAAATCCAAACCAGTTATGCATCCAGCACATTTAGGCTCCTTCAACAGAGAAAACTACAAGCAACAAGCAAAACAACGAGCCTTCAGCAGAACCAGGTTCAGGGAGGATGGACGTCTGGACGGGTCGGGGTGAGGCCGAAGGATCACAGGAAGTAAACAACTCAAACCCTCTGAGCTTCCTCTGTGCTGCACAGCAACAGCAGCTTAAAGCCACAGCGTCGGGATTTTAGAAACCAGCAGGAGCAAACTGGATTTTCAAATTTCCTCCCCCTCCTCTGAGGTCTCCCGCCAGAACACCCGGACGCTGGCCGTCTGGGTGCAGCTGGAGCGCTAATCCTCACAAACAAAACCACCGGGCTTCACGGACACGTCCTGGAAACNTCTCCATTTTTTCCACCTGGAACAATGTTTGATATGTTGTTGGGTCCTTTTAACTTTTAGCAAAATGAATCATGAGTGGAATAATTTGGTCTCTTTTAGTTCTTTCTGTGTCGTCCTGCACAGAAGACAAAGTCTAAATAAATCCCAGATGTCAGGAGATCATGAACTCGTAAGAACTCTGAAGTTTTCAGAGACGATGAAGAACCACAAACAGTTCTGACTTCTGTCCTCGTCTTCAGTCGGTCTCTGCAGCTTTAAGAGTCTCTCTGGGAGAATTTAGGTCAGTGTGGTGCTTCGCTTGTTTTGGCAGCTGGGGCAGGCCAGAGGGGCGGAGCTAAAGGAGGGGGGTGTGGTGACGTCACGCTGTCAGTCAGGACACACCCAGCACACACACTGGTCCCAGACCAGTAAAGCCTACTGGACGGAGGCGGCTTCATTCTCACAGCTGCACCGTAAAACACCGACTCTGTTAGAAATAAATCAAATAAATCAAATAAAACGATGACAGGCGGTAATAAAGGGTGCCAGAAAAAACGCTGAAAACAACAGCAAATATGAGTCAAACAATGAATAAACACTTCAAAGAACACGTTGTGCTTTTACTGGATATTATCTGTAGCACCTCATAAAACAGGGAACTCTGTAGAACTACATGTATTCAGGATCCTCCAGCCCTGATGGACTCACCAGGATCCTGCACTGTTCCAGTTTCAATGAGCCCAGTCAGCAGGTCGGTCCGGTTCAGGACGTCGTCTTGGTTTGGTTTCACCATCTGAGCCCCAAAATCTACTGACGGGTTTGAAAGAAGTCGACAACATACGTCAGAAA
>NW_007578646.1:301821-303817 GCF_000690725.1 Stegastes partitus | reverse complement strand
AGACTTGAGCTGAACAGATGCTCGTGGACAGTTTCCTTCCTTCTGTCCCGTTTCTATTCCCTGTGGCTCATTGGTCACTGCTGCACCTCTACAGAAACAGAACCAGGACCAGAAACAGAGATAAAACACAATAATAATTTACATGACAATAAATGGACAGAGGAGGACTCAAGGTGCACAGCAGGATGCTGAGTGACAGTAAACACACACTGAGCTCGTTCATGAGTCTGATGGCTCCACAGCTGCACCAAAGAACCAGAACCTTGCCTTTCTTACAGGACCTGGTTGGTTTTTGGTACATTTTTAGCTGAAACACGCAGAATAAAATGATTTTGATGAGTTTTAATGAGGGGAAAATGGGCGACGTGTACATGAGTGAAGAGAGCAGCTGGTTAGGAGAGCACAGAGAGTTGAATCAGGTTGTTGATGATCAAAGTGACGCATGAAGTCCAGCCGGCCTGCAGCACCGTGGTCCCTCTACTGGTGCTGGTCTTTGGCCACGACTGAAACGCTTCCAGGTCTTTCCCCAGATGGTTTGAGAAAGGAGTGGAGGAAGCCATCAAACTGGAAGGACCATCCCTGACCAGAGGTGGAGGTCTGAGCATCACCTCTCACCTGGTTCCTCAGTCACCTCAGTCCTCAGATCTCTCCCCAGGAAGATGAACCGACCTCCACACCTATCCACAGAGGCCCTAATGAACCCCACTGTGGCAGGGGGAGCACTAACGACCCACATAACGAGGGGGAGGAGCAACGAACCTTCAACTGAAACCCAAACTCAGGTGTTAACGTCTCCTTCAGGATATCAGTATGTGGAACTCCCAACCAGTCAGTCAGAGCTGATGAAGCCTCTTGGATGAAGGTGGAACGTCTTCAAGGAACTCAAGCAGGTCCAGCTGATACCATTAATCTACCAGACGTTCTTTCTCCTCCGTCCGCCCCCATGTGACCTTCAGGCGACCCCTCCTTCACCTTCCCTCCGGTGCGAGGTGGTCTTGACGACGGAGGCTTCTCGGCGGGCGACGTGGCCGACCCGCCTCCAGCGCCTCCTCGTCAGGAAGGTAGCCGAGGATCCGGTTCCAGACCTTCTGAGCAGGTCTTTGTTTGAAATCGTTTTGGGCCAAATGATGCGTAGACTTGGGCCTCGTTAAATCCTCCTCCGTCAGTCGGACCCGTACAGGAGGTGTGTGGTGGAGTCTCAGCTTGGTGTGAGCGCTGTAGGCTCAGAGAGTTTCTGGCCCGTTGAGAAGGTTCTGGACGTCCAAGTCCACCCCCTTCACTGCTGATGGTGCTGCCACGATGGGTAAAGGTCTCTGTCCTCAACCTGGACTCCTGCTGGTGGGGTTCAGCATGTACGGAGGAAAAGCTGCTCCTTAAAGTCCATGGAGGTGTTGATTGATGTGAGGAGGATCAGCTGGAATGAGGAAGCTGGAGGTCAGGGGTGGCCTCATCCCGACCCCCATTCACAGGGAACAGGAGGCTTAGAGGGACTTTAGAGTCCATCTGGAGTTCAAACAGTTAAACCAAAACCCTTCCTCTCAGGTTTGTCTAATTGATCAGAACCGCCGTGTGATCAAAGCCTCGACGGGTCTTCTCTCAGGACCAGCTGGGATTTAGCAGCTTGACCTGCACCGGACTGGGACCAGGAAGTTCTACACACGTTCTGTCTTTTAATCACTTCATTAGTGGAGCAGTCGGTGCCTCCAGAACCCATCTTTCAATTAAAAAGCACAACAACAAACACAAGAGTAAATGTGGACCAACAGCAGCACATCCGAGTGTCCAAAACAACGACGAGCCGGGTTTATTAGATAACTACGACGTCACCAGCAGCTAGAGAGCAGCTTGTTGGATCAGGACCCATCATTTATATCTATTGATCCACCAGCTGTCCTGATCTGGAGACGCTGTGTGGATTCTGCTGCAGATGTTTAATAAACTCAGAGGAAACAGTCCTGAACGTACGGAGCAGTGGGAGCGCCTAATGAATCAATAA
>NW_007578646.1:295291-300866 GCF_000690725.1 Stegastes partitus | reverse complement strand
TGCGGCTCAGGAGACGATGTGCTGCAGGTCTGACCTCCAGGACGGAAAGCCGACGAAGCTTCAGGCTAAAGCAGAGCAGCTCTGAACGGGTTCTAAGGTCCTCCTTCAGGTCTGCAGTGATCACAGATAGATTTCTAATCTGTGTATTTTACTGCTTCACTGCTGCTCCAGCCAATCACATATCAGATGGGGCGGGGCCTGTCACCATGGTAACCCAGAAAACAGAGGAGGATGTTTGTATTTAACCCGAAACCAGAACATTTGTTTCTCGACCCGTTCAGCTCATTTGATGCCTGAACTTCAGCAAACTTCCAGCGTGTACAACATTTTCTTAAACCGAACCCCGTAGCCGAGTGGAAAACAAACGTAAACAACAACAACAACAACAACAACAACAACAACAGACTGATGCTCTGTCAGACTGGACGTCTTTTCCGCTGATAAAGTGCAGACTCTTAGATTAATCAGAACATTTGTGATGTGAATGTCTGATGGGAACCACTCTGGATCATTAAACAACTCAGTTTAAATCCAACATTCTGACCCGTCTCAGTCACAAACTGTCCTCTGATAATGCACCAGCTTCAGACCCAGGATGACGTCCAGATCGTTCTGATTCTGGAGGTTCAGACGGCAGCACGTGTCCAAACACTGAGGACGAGTTTTCACACGACGAGCTTCACTCAGAACCCAGAGTTTGGTGATAACAGCAGCCGTGATCACATCTGCAGGTTCAGAACCGAGTCCGCTGCGTGACCTCCCTCGGCACTCGCTTCTCTTTGTCTGCCGGCCCGTCAGGTATTTCCGCCTGTAATCTGGCTGATAGGGACGGGTTCAGATATCAAAACAAGCGCCTGCAGACGTCGCCTAGTGCTCGGCTCTTCACGCCTCGCCGAGCCTCAAAGCCTCAGAGCCTCCAGGACCGGCGCTCACATCCCAGTCCCCTATAGGAGGCTCCATGTCTGATCTCCAGCGTGGACGAGCCGGAGGCGCAGAGGACCGACCGGCCCGGCTGCAGGCAGCAGCAGAACCCAACTCAACACGCAACCGTTAGACTGGAGTTGAGCTTTTTGTTTGTCTGGCGGCTCAGATCATCTCAGCAGCACTTTGACACCAACAGGTGCAGATCTTCTGGACTCTGTTTGCTTCTTGACTTTGGGCTGGAAGATATTTTTGAACCCTTACAGACGGTTTCTGATTAAATTTGACTCGTTTTGACGCCTGGCAGCAGCAAAATCAGCCTGAACGTCTGTCAGCCTGAGATTTGATGACGTCTCCTGAAGTGACCCAAAATACAGAAAAACATCTGAAACCTTTATGATCTTGTTCAGACACTTCTTTGAATATTAATTATACAAAAACGAACTGTGTCACAGCCTCTTCCTACGTCTTTGTGGACCGTCTTTCTTCTCTGTGATGTCGGACCACGTTTAGTTCCAGCACGATGTTCTGACTGCATCCGGGTCACGTCCGTCTCTAACAGAACAACTGACTGATGCTCTTCAGCACGTTTGGGCTCATTGAATATTTAAATCAGCTCCCAGACGTCACGACACAATGACATGGAGTCAATGAGAAGAACACAGCGTGTAGACATGTTCTAGTAGAACCTCAGAATAAAACCATCAACCTCTGATTGGACTGTTTAACGAGTCCAATCAGAAGCGCTTCTAATCACCATGACAACGAGCTAACGGATCATTTAAACAAGTGAGTGGATGTTTCATTCCTCCACATTCGACACCGTCCTGCCTCCACTTACTGTGAATCCTCATTATTTCCTGAGTTTTGTGAGATGGAGGAGCTGCTCGGTTTGACACTCGAGGCCCAGACGTGTCGGTGCAGCTGCTAGCGTAGCACAGCGCTAGCGTAGCAGAGCGCTAGCCTCCGCCGCAGAGCTGGAGTGACAACAAGTCCGCCTGACGGAGGACGTCTGTGCTTCAGCGTCACTTCAACCCGGCTCGTCTGCGGTGGCACCACGAAGCCGGTAGAAGCTCAGAGGTTTGTTCCCCTGTTGGACCTCAGGAGGCCGCGCACGGCGCACAAACAGAACCCAAACAGAACCAAACCCTCCTGAACTGTCTTCATCTGCACCAAAATGTTTAATATTGGCTCCGCGGCCCGTCGACGGCCCGGCCGCCTCGTGTGGGGTAAACAGAGGGCAGCTGAGCGTGACGGAAACCAGACACCAAAGGAGACGTTGTTGGAAAGCATTTGTGTATTTTCAGCACATACGTGGCGTCAGCTGCCAGCAGCAGCTCCAGTATCGATCAGCGCCGACCACCAACATGACGTCTGGTGTAATTAGGCCCTGACGTGACCTGGATGTGGTCCACGGAGCCAAACACACCAACAACACTGTTTAATCATCTTCATGCTCCTCACACAAAGTGATGCAGCTGCTTTGAGGTTAATACAGACGGAAGACGGTGCAGAGAAACGCTGGGAAACGGCACATCAGCGGCGCTCCGGGTCAGCAGGATCCAACATAATGAGCAGCAAATGTCACGCAGAGGAAATCAGAACCACAGAACAGCTCCGGAGTGAAGCTAGCAAATGAGAAGTATCCGCTTTGGGTTCAGTCACAAGACACAACATCGATCCCGGTTCGCGGATCAGAAACGGTTTCTCTCAGGAGGACGGCTGCTGGCGGATCGGGTCACGTCCCGCTGACTCGTTGAGTCGCTGGTTTCATAAAGCTCAAGACAGGAAGTTTACAAAAGAGTTTAGGACTGGAGGAGGAAGAGGATGGAGGAGGGAGAGGATGGAGGAGGGCCCGGTACCAGTGGACATGTTGGTTCCAGGATCTTTGGACTTTTGTTAAAGAAGGAAGTGGAGCGCTCTTCCGTCCTGTCCCTGTGATTCACTTTGTTGTGATCCCAGAGGACGTCTGTGAGGTCCGACACCGTACCCGGCGTGACGCGGTCGTTTTGGTCGCGTTCATCCCGCTGACGGGCCGTCACGGCGCCGCAGGAAGAGACGCTGATGGATCGTCTGTGGCGTGGTGGACACTAGGACTGGACGCAGCAGAACGAGTCCCCGGTTCCACCAGAACCACGCCACGCTGCAGAGCTTTGACCTGGTTCGCTCTATGACTCGGCGTGGCGTCGGCGTGACTTCCTGCTCGCCGGCGGCTCAGACGGCGACACCAGCGTTTGCCAAACAGGCTGCAGAGTTCAGCGCCGAGCTTCAGGACGTGTCGGCAGCAGATCAAACCAACAAGCTGCAGGCTGCTGAGTGGAGCGGTGCCGGCTCCTACAAACCTGGTTCAGATAAACCCGGATCAGGACAGGATTCACACCAGAACACAAACTATGAACCTGGAACTCAGAGGTGGACACGGACACAGGATTCATGTTCTTCAGGCTGAGACTCAGAGCTGCAGAGTTCATATGTGATCGACGGCACCAGAACCGAACCTGTGGCCAAGGCGACACCGTTCCTGGTCTCGTAAACACCAGATCTGTTCCAGGAGGTCTGGTCTTTCTTTACTGCCGTAGACGTTTCCTTCACGTGTCATTCAGAAGCCGGTGCTTTCAGAGGACAGTCGCTCCACGTCACAGTCACTTTACCTCCATGTGAGTCCGTCAGCGCCGCCCTGGTGGCCGCCGCCATCAGTTCAAACACAACCAAGTCATCGTTTAACTCTCTGATCTGCTCCAGAGCTCAAAGGCTTGTTGTCTTTTTTTTATTGCCAAAATGAGCCCGTTTACCAGAACCTGTAGAACCAGAAACACTCATCGTATCTCCAACTCTTCGGGTCGTTCGGCTGTGACGAGCTGATTCGTTAGAATTCACCAACAATCAAGCGTTTCCGTTCAGTAGACTCTGTAGAAAATAAAAAATTCTGTCGTCCTCGGCGCCACAGCGAAGCCTGGACCGGGTCAGCCGTGACCTCGGTTCTGAACTGCAGGCAGTGTTCACAGAGCAGACTGAATGGAAGCTCATCAAGACGTCTGCAGCGTGTCGGGTCGCTGTGGTTCAGCCCAGAGCTGGTGACACGTGGGCACCAGGAAAAGGTTCTGAGGCTGTAAAGAATTCACCATGTGTCTGTTTTTATCATTCATGGCTCATTTTAACTGGGTCGAGACACTTTTCAGTCCTCTCTCCTGGTCCTGGTTGTTCTGGTCCGTGCAGCTTCAGAACTTTGTGTTGGAGAGAAAACGAGTAAAAACGAAGAAAACGCTGCAGCAGCAGAAACCCGAACCTTTAAACGTGTTTGTTCTGCTTCAGAGGAAACCGCAGCTCCAATCAGAACAGTTCTGGATCGAAGCAGGAGTTCAGAGCGGCTGCTTTCTAAACTCTGACCCGGTTGGAGAAGGTCCGGCGGTGCAGCAGCAGGTTTTAGGTTCTGGAGGTTTGGGTCTTTGTTCTGCCTTGTTCGTCTAATCTGCTGCTGAAGTTTAAAGGGTGAGCGCTGGCCCGGTCCGCTGACCCGGTCCGCTGACTCGGTCCGCTGGCCCGGTCCGCTGAGCACGGCCCTCCACGGGTCATCAGCGCCAGCGGCCGCTAATCCCAAACCTGCCCGCTGCCCAGCAGTGAGGAACCGGGACGGGGTGGGACCGCTCCGAGGGTTTGGGTTTTATCTGAAATCAAAACCATCTGATCATCACGGAGGTCCGACGCATGGAACCAGGTCAGAGTTTGGACCTGCTCATTCATCTGCATCCGGCGCCGCCAAACCTGAAAAGTTCTACAGCGAAGGAGCCAAACCTGCTCAGAACTTCAATGTTTAAAGTCAGTCATGAGTTCTGGGATCAGAACCAGCGGGTCGGTTTATAGTCTCACCGTCTGAGTGAGAAAAGTTCTGCACACAGAAAATCCAAACTAAAACATCAGGCTGGTCTGGTTCTGTTCAATATGATCAGTTATAATTACTGTCTGAGATGAAACAACCAGAACCAGAACAACCAGAACCAGAACAACCAGAACCAGAACAACCAGAACCAAGTGAGTTTACAGACGTCTGTTTGTCTGATGACTGCTTGTGTTTCATATGAATAATTAATTCCTCATTAACGTGATCAGGTGGTTCGTTAACGTGCACCAGAGCAGGCTGGAGGTGAGAAGGACGTCCGACACTTTAGTCCACATCAGAGGAACCGTTCAGTCATTGGACACAAGCAGCTGGACGATCAACAGTCTTAATTAATCGTCACCTCTCGTTAGCAGCTCACGTTTATAATTAACTGTAAAAGGTGAAAAAGGAAAGCTGCTGGATAAAGGTACCGTCTCCATGAAAACCTGGACAGAGGCAGAGCTTTGCTGAACTCGTTAACCAATCAGCTCTAATTAGTTCTGACTTGCTGGTTCTGCTGCTTTACTGACAACCCAGAGACTCTCATCGGATCAGAACCTCCGACCAACAGAGTTCTGCAGCCTCACATGAAAACCCGGACCAGGGACGACACCAGGACATCTTATCACTGTTGTTGTCTTAAATCTGGATCTTGTCTTAATCAGTTTTATTCTAATTATTATTATGAATGAGGACGTTTCTTTAAAAACAGGAGCTGAGCCGATACGACCAGAACGCTCCCTGAATCCAAAAACCTCTGAGCTGCTTCTTCTAAAT
>NW_007578646.1:287062-294206 GCF_000690725.1 Stegastes partitus | reverse complement strand
TTGTTATGATTATTATTATTATTATGAGTTTGTGAAGGAATCAGAAAAACCAAACATAAATACAATCAAATAATAATAAATAAACAAATTATAAAATAAGTTTCAAACAATAGATTTCGATGGCGTGACACGTTTTCCTGTTTCGTCCTTTAACTTCTATTTATTTCTGTTTATTTCTGTTTATTTCTATTTATTTCTGTTTATTTCTATTTATTTCTGTTTATTCGGCTGCTGACGCTTCACAGAAAACAGAAATCATCAGGAGTTTCATTTAAACTGTTTTACGTATTTATTTGTGTTCAAACTCGTCCTGAAGCTGAATCTGATGTTTTATTTGCTGCTAAAAGAAAACATACAGAGAGATGTTTCAGACTTTTTGTTTTTAATTATTATTATTATTATTTACACAGTTTTACATTTTAATTTAATTAATAAACACCTGAGAACAAAATGACTTTGAAGAGGAAAACAGTTCCTGTGACTTGTCGTAATGTAATTAAATTAATATTTCAAAGTCAGAAAAATGTTGAAACATTGTTTGTTGATCCTGAACATTATTCAGTGATTTTATTTTACTGTTTGTTCAGTAAAGTTCAGTCTGAAGCATCTGATATCAGAACCCAGAGCTGCTCTGGAGGGTTTCTGTTGAAGCCAGATGCAGACAGATGTTGGTGTGTTGGTGAAATTATACAACAGGTTTCTAAAAGCTCTGTGAGCTGCAGGGTTCAGGCGAGGCCTCCACCTGGAGGGAAATAATCCCTCAGTCTGAGCAAGAACAAGACAAATCCCTGCCCGGGAGCCACCACAGCTGCGTCCACAGAAACTTTTCCTCTGAGCCGCTGCTTTTAAAAGTGAGAGAAGAATAAAGTCAACGAGCAGCTCGTCAGCTTCGTTAGCACTCAGACAGCTTCAGCTAATCAGCGTGTTGTTGGTGTGATTGACGCCTGCAGGCTGTAAACACACCAGCAGCATGACACATGACCAACCCACGGAGCCAGAAGGCCACGAGGAGGATTCAGGACTCACGCCCAGGCTCTGAAAACAACACGCAGGAGGAGATGCTTCCAGGTTTTTGCTTCATTTCAGCTCAAAATCTGGTTTTAAAAATGTCCAAAGACAATAAAGCTGCAGATCGACTGAACCTTTGTGCTGAATGTTGTGTTTGGTGTCAAATCTGTTTTCTGATCATAAAAACATCACCGTGATGAGATGGTTGAACTCGCTTTAGAGGCTTGAATCGAACCTTTAGGTCACATTTCAGGACGCTTAGTGGAGCTGACGGCTATTCTCAGAGCAGAAAACTCAAAAATCCATATTTCATGAGCTTTTCGACGCAGCAAGAAGTTTTAAAAAAAATCTGTCCGGCTGCTTTCAGAGCAGCTGCAAAAAACCAGAAAGACACAGAAAGAGGCGGCGAGTCGGGCGAGAAACGGCACGATGTAGGAAATCAAACCTGATCAGACGGTAGGAGACGGCGGTTCTGTTCATTTAAACACCCGGATCGTGGCGGTTTCCCACCGTGAGAAGAGCCAGTGAAGGCAGCACGGAGCAGATTCTGGCAGTTCATTAAACATCAGATTATCCTCGATGCTTCCATCCAATCACAGAAGATCTGAAGCAGGACGCTGACACGTTGAATTCAAACTGAATTCAACGAAGAAAACTTCAGTTTAATTTATGGTTTTAATATTAAAGTTGTTTTGGAGGAAATCGTCTCATTTATGCCCAAAAACACAAAAACACGAAATTCATCCGTCAGCCGCCTGAAAAGCAGAAAAACACGAATGTTAAATGTGTTAATGTTCGTATAAAACATCTACCTCCTGTTGGTGGGGGTTAGTTTTTATTTATTTATTTGTTGTTGTTGTTTTTAGTGGGCGGAGCCTGATGTCCTGCCGTCTGTTAATTCTCTGTGGAGTCCATGAAGGGATGAAAGCTGCAGCTGCAGACAGGACGGAGATAAAAGATGATGATGTTGAACAAACGTGTAAATAACTACGTCACCTCTTCATGAGCTGAGGCCAGTTTTAGCTGCAGAGACCTGACAGAAGATAAAGAAGATCAGATCTGATGATAACCGGATCGAAAACTAGAAAATCCTTCAGAAAAAAAAGGCCACGAATTCAAAAGAGGTGTAAAAATAAAACTCAAATGAATGTAGTGGTTATAATTTATTTAACAATTTAAATGATCGTCTGAGGAGGTAACGTCACCGTCATGAAGCTAAAAATGGTTTCAATGAGTTTGACCTAAATATAGAATAAAGCTCAGTTATATTTCATTCTTTGTCTCTTTAACCTGCACACGCTGCTTATTGTCTATTTATTATTAGGTTCTGTGTTTATTGTCCTGTTTAAACTACTCTGCTCTCTTTTCTATTTCTTTTTTTGCTATTTTTATATTTTTATAAGTTTTTTCTTTGTTCATTTTGCTTTTTTTTTACTTTTCCTTTACTTCTCTGGATGCTGCACATGAAGCAAACGGACCATGAAGCCGACTGGACTTCAACAAAAGCTCGTCACATGATCTGACCGCAAATACGACAAAACATAAAAAACCTCCTTCTGATGGAGTTTCCTTCATGTGTGGATGAGTGCTGAGGTTCTGCTCATTGTTCTGGTTTGTCTTTGTATAAACTGAAAGATGAACCAAATTTCTTCAAAAAACAAACAAACTACACATTTCTGAACAGAACCAAACCCAGATTTGCACATTTGCAGAACCTCCAGAACGGTTTTGTGTTGAGCAGAGGGAACCAGGACAGATCTGCTGCAGAGCCGAGCAGGTTCCAGGAGGAATGTGGACCAACCCCCCTCCAGCACACACTCTCCATGTAAAGAACAACACACCCAGCAGGCGCTGACCCGCCAACATGGAGCTTTAAATAACCGCCTCTGCTGCTGCTTCACCCCCGAACACTCGACAGAAACCCGCTAAGTCCTGCGTTAGCCGCACGTCTGCTGGTTTACAGTCCTTCAGCATCTCCTCATGTACGCAAGCAGCCTTTAATGCAAACACACGACTCCTCAAATCTCTGAATCTGATGCCTCGAAGCTCCCTGATTGGCCGGATCAGGAGCCGGGCCGCCACCAGGACCCTTAAAGTCGTTGGTAGCTGCTGACGTTTGGACTTTGTGTTGGTTAAACTGCTGTTTATGCTGAAAGTGTGTTTAATGTGAGCTGGAGCTGTTGTGACACCTCATTTGGGTTTTTACGGAGCGCTAACGCCGCCACTCGACACTTCCTGCTTCGGTTTGGCGTGGACGCGCCCCGGCGCCGGCCTTGAACCCTCCCTGGCCCGTTTTAAGGGCGAAATGCAGCAAAAAAACCCCCCGTGCTGCAGTATTTTCAAACAAACATCGCAGGAAATGAAAAAAAGGAAAGCCAAGCCGCCGCCGTGGCGCTGACCCGGCTGGCTGCGGCGCTCGCTCCCACCCCGCCCCCTGGTGAAGATCGCGTGCGGAATCCAGGCAACCCCGAGCGAGCGCTCCCTCGGCTCGCTGCTGCACGCCCAGGCGACGTGACCTTCCCCTCGCCTTCGCCGAGGCAGCGATGTGGGGGCCGCCCGACTCACTGAGCATGCTCAGTAGCGTCCGCAGCGTTTCGTGACAACACTAATAGTCTGCATGGATCACTGGCACGCAGAGTCACTTCTAATTAGAATTATCTCCATCTTCACCAGGATGCCGTGCTGTTTGTTCCCTCGTCTCCGGTGAGTGGTCCGTCGAGGTGCCAGTTTCGCCGCCGACTCCGCCCCCCGCTAACCTCCCCTTCGCTCTGCGAGAGGCCCGGCCTTGACCCCACCTCCCTCCCCTCCCCCAGCTTTTTTTTCTTTTTAAATCCTACACAAGAAACTTGAGCGGGAGGAAGGGGGCCGTCCCGGCGCTCCTCATCCTCACCTCGTGGCTTCACGCTCTATTATCTATGCATGCTTTCATCCTGCCTCCTTCCTTCCTTCCTTCCTTCCTTCTTTCCGTCTTTCTTTCCTGCAACCATCTGCTGCGACGGCTTCTTCTCGTGCAAACCGTTCCTCTTCGTCCTTCCCTCCCACTGACCCGCTCCTGAGACGTCGGCCATTTTTAGCCCACTTTCCCCGCCCGCCCGGCGGCCTGCGGGGGGCAGCGAGCGGCCGACGCTTCATCCTCCTCCGCTAGCTTCCTCCAACTCTTCCTGTCTTTTTGTTCAGGTTTAATCCTCGTTTCCATTCGCCTTCAAAAAGCTGCAACCTCCGGCTTTACAAGAGAGAGGTCGAAGGTCCCGGTCTGACGAGGACAGAGGACAGCTCCACATCGAACCGGCGACCCAGAGCTCAGATCTGCAGAAAGGAGGGTTCAGCTGCACACCGGAGAGACGCAGCAGCAGACTTTCTAACAAAATAAAATATCTGGAGGTGCAGGAGAGTTTCAGACACGTTAACGTCACATTAAAGCATCAAAACGGTGACTAATGTGTCCAAAGAAGTGCAATTTACAGCGAGTGTCAGGAGGAAGTAGCAGCAGACGTTCTTCAAAAGTAAAATAAAATCAAGACGTGTAGACAAGTTCTAAATGTGAATTGTGCAGAAATACGTGGAACTTGGCTGCAGACTAGAGCTTCAGGAGGAATCAGCAGCAGACTTTAGCAGACTCCATCCTACAGTAAAATATCAGAGCTGCAGGAGAGTTTCAGACACTTCAAGCATCAAACAGCGACTGGAACGTGCAGAAATCAGTGACATGCAGCTGCACGCAGAATATAAAACACACTGGAGAGCTTCATTCACCTGAAACTAGCTCAGCTGTGAAACCTGCAGAAGTGACGTTCGTTTAGAGCGAGTGTCAGGAGGAATCAGCAGCAAACGTTTAGCAGACTCCATCCTAAAGTAAAATATCAGAGCTGCAGGAGACTTTCAGACACTTCAGGCATCAAACCAGTGAGACAAATGAGCAGAAACCAGATGAATTTGGTCTCTGAAGTGAATCCCTCAGATCTCCTTCATGGTGCAGATCAGGGGTCGGACTCCTCGTATGAACTAAAACTGCTGATCTTCAGCGTTTCAGACCTGACTTCTGTGTCTTCAGGGTTGTTTTGGGCCTTTAGTTGCTGTTTATGATGAAATTAAACGTTTAAAGGACGTATGAAGCGTGTTGCCTCTGAGATTACGTCACTACGGAGAAGTTTTAGGTTGTTCTGCGTTAACCGTAGTTCAGGTGATGCTTCTGTTTTCAGTCGACGCTTTGTCGCTTTAAAACATCGAACCAGCGACTGAGAGCTGAAACCTGCAGGACTAAGTCTAGTTTAGCTGCACAGAGAGCTTCAGGACGAATTAGCAGCAAACGTTTCTTCCAATGAATAAAAACCCAGAGCTGCAGGAGAGTTTGAGTCCCTCTAAAACCTCCCGTCCTTCAGTTTGCAGATGAGGAAACAGGCTGCTGGAATTCATTCACTTCAGTCCGATTCAGCGGCTAATCTTCAACAACTTTTTTCAGGTTTGTTTTGACACTTGAGTTGCTCCTTATGTTGAATTTAAAGTTGAACGGGTGTTAAATGTGAGTCTGCGTCACAGTGTTCACACTAAATTTCGGCTTTCTTGAGTCAAACGGAGGCTAACTGCCACCACGCCGGCGCTTCTGCTTCTGTTTCCGGCCGAGCTAAGTCGGGTCGACGCGTCTCGTCGCTTTAGAGCATCAAACCGGCGGCCGAGAGGTGAAATCTGCAGGACTAAGTGTAGTTTAGCGGCACATTTGGGAGTTTCAGGAGGAATTAGCAGCAAAAGTTTAGCGAAAAAAAAAGAAACCAAGAGGCAGGAAGAGTTCAGGAGGGAAGGTGAGGCCGGATTCACAGCGCACGCCGACAGGCTGGACAGCCAGACGGACAGCCAGGGAAGAGCAAAGAGACAGAAACGAGAGGAAAATATCAAGTCAGACAGACGACCGCTCAGTCAAACGGACAGACGGACGGACAGGTGTGTGAGCCGAGCCGACTGCTGGGGAAGGACGGCCCGATCCGAGCGGGCAGGCGGCCAGACGGACTGCCAGGGAGCTGGACGGACGGACGGGGACGGGCAGATTCACCGCTTTAGCGTCTCTGGGTTGGACTCAGCCGTAAACGGAGGCTCAGGTGACACGTCCAGGTGTGTGAGACGCCTCCACGCGGCCGTCATCCGTCTGTCGTCCATAAACGCATCCGGCCGGCGAGCTACGGGCCGACCCGTCTCCTGCCCCACAGCGCTGCACCAAGGCACCAAAACCAGATCAATATGCCGCTGAAAGTAGTCCAGTGTGCAGCCGGATGCTACGCTCTGCTGTGGACGGGCAGGACGGAGGCGGCGAAGTGGCTGCAGGAGGTGGAGGTCACGGAGCAGCAGGTGTTAGAACAACAGGAAGCTGCTGCGTCCCATGAAAAGGGTCGACTTGAAGCGCTGCAGCAGCAGTTTGTGAGCGTTCCTCTGAGTGTCGCATCGAGTTTAGAGACGAGGTCGGGGTTTATTCTCATTAGGTGGAGGTGCTGGGTTCACTTCTACAACCAGACCCACTGAACATGACCCGGTTCTGCTCCTCAGCTAGAGTTTGTCTGGTTAGACGGGAATCAGACTAAATAAGATCATTTGTGAGCATCTCTGTCGATCAAACAGCCGATGAGCTTTACAGACAGACCTGAAGCTGCACAGTTAGGAGTGAAGGAGGAGGTTCAGCAGAAGGACGAGGAGGTGGAGGATGGTAACGAGGTGGAGGATGGTAACGAGGTGGAGGATGGTAACGAGGTGGAGGGGGAGGGGGAGGAACAGCAGGAGGCAGGAGATGGATGTGGAGGAGGGGGAGGATGATACCTGAGGAAGAGGAGGAGGAGGAAGGACAGCAGAATAAAGGAGGAAGAGGAAAACAGGGCCGTGTAGGTTAACTAGCACTACAACTCCCATGATGCTCGGAGGCCGATCAGAAGCTGTTACTGGATTCCTCTAGAATCAGTTTCTCAGCATCAGAGTCAACGTTTCAGTTAAACACCGAAGCTCCTCCACCTCCTGGTAGGTCCAGGAGGCAGGTCAACGTCCCTGATCCTGATCCTGATCCTGACCCTGATCCTGATCATCGATCAATGACCGTACAGTCTGCAGGGGAGCCGTTCCCATGGAAACACACACAGTACACGAGGTAAACAAACCATGA
>NW_007578646.1:269279-286592 GCF_000690725.1 Stegastes partitus | reverse complement strand
GGTTCTGGCTCTGGTTTTGGTCTCCACCAGCTCCAGAGGGAAACATGCTGAGCTGTAGCTGCTCTGTGTTCACTGTCGGAGCAGGTTCGTGCTGGGAGGCTGCAAACGGCCTCACGTGGAGCCGAAACCGATGCTATGAGCCGGAGTTCAGCCGATACGTCGCTCTGACACTACAGACGGTTTTACTCAGTCTGAGCAGCCGGATGTTTGCTCTTTAAGATAAAACTCTAAGAACACACGAAATACAGCAAAAAGCGATCAGAGTAAGTTTAATATTCAAAAGTAAAGAAATGAGCTAAACAGGCTGGAAGTGAAGAGCAGGAAGTAAAGCAGCATGTTATGTTATGTTGCTCCTGAAAATGGAATAAAAATAAAGTATTGCACATATTCTGAAGAACAACCTTTTTATTCAGACTTCTGATGGTTTATATAGATTTTATTTATTTATTAGTTTCCTTAAAACTGATTTCTGTATTTATTCACTTATTTTCATCTGTTCAGTTTATTACTTTATTTTTATCACTTCTTGTTCCGTTTATTTAAATACGTTGGACCTATACTTCTGTCTCTGTTTTAATAACAGTTATTTTATTGGTTTTATTTTGTTTTATATCCTCACTGCAGCGTCTTTACTGATGACGTGATTCTGAGGCCTGTCTGTTGTTTAAAGTATTTTTATTTCTGCTGTCTGTCCGTCGTATTCGTATCAAACCTCCTGTTTATGAATGAATCCTGACTGATGAGATAAACTCTGAAATACAAACTCCTGAGACGTTTGGTGTCCAGCGCTGAACCAAAGCTTCCTGTGTTCGCTTTGCTGTTGGAAAAGTGCATCAAACTGTGAATGTAGAACCAGAAGACCAGTTTGTGGAGGTGGAGGGAGGTGGAGGGAGGTGGAGGGAGGTGGAGGGACAGCGGCAGCCAGAGGAGGAGGCAGGTGGCCATCCCAGAATAACCACTAAGACCTGCTGGTGTGTTTGAACCAGGCGGGGCCACTCTGACCTCCCCACGGCGGCCAATAAAGAGCTACTGGGAACCAGTGTGGGAACCAGTGTGGGAGCCAATGGGGAGCTGGGAGCGTCCCTCCCTCCTGGTCCAGGATTCTAACGCGTCCTCGCTGCAGAAGCTTCCTCAGAGCTGGAGAAGGTCTGTGAGCGAGGCGGGACGTGGAAGGCCCGTTCTGCTGCGCTGTGCTGCGGCCCAGGCCCGTTGCGTGACCACTAATCACAGATCCACCGTCAGCTGATCCGCTCAGCGCAGCTCCTGGTTAATAATGCAGCAGCAGCGCCGCGCTGCAGCCCGACAGCGCCGCGCCTGCGCCGCCGGGCCGGGCCGGGGTCAGAGGTCACGGCCACAGCTTAGACCCGTAGTAAACAAAATGAGCGTCGACTGTAAATGTTTCTGCGGCGGCGGCGGCGGCGAGTGAAACGGCTTCACGTGTAAATAAAATAAAGCAAGAGAGGCGGGATACAGGAAGCTGCATCGCTGTGAGGAACCAACACCAGAGCCAAGACGGGCATCTAAAGGCAGAACCGAACCGACTTCTGATGAGTTTGGCTCCTTTTCTGTCGGTTTAACGTTCTGCGGCGACGGCAGGTCGATCTAAAGCCATGTGGTGTTGGAAAAACGTGTGTCTTTAAAATTTAGAGGCAGTTTTTGCAGCGACTCTTTCATCTATCGCTGCGTAACGTTAAAATCCAGGCTGGTTTGATGCCAGTTTAACTCCAGTAAACTTATTTAAATATAAACCACATGCGTCACTGTGTACGTATACGCAGCTACGTTTATAAGCTTGTTCTTGTCCATTTAAAGGCACATTTCATATTAAAAGAAGTGTTTTTATATGTTAAACTCACGTATTATGTGTCTGTGTATCAGTCTAACCTACAGGAGGATAAATATGAACAACAAACACCTTCATAAACACTTAAAGCTGCATTTTGTCCTGAATTAAACCATTTATTTAAAGCTTCTAAATGCTAAATGTGGAGTTCAGAGCTACGGCACGACAATAATCCAACACAGAAGTCAGTAATTATAATGATTTTTATTCTAAATTTAAAAAAAAAATCTATTAAAATGTGAAAACAGCAAAAATCTAAACAGAATTAATTTATTAAGGAGCTACAAAAAAACTGTGACGTGGTCCTTTAATTATAATAAAGTGTGCAGCTGCTGTTTAAATATAATATAATAATATTCACATTATTTAATTGTCTGTTTGAGTAAAAGTAAAAAAAATTAAATACAATAAAAAAAGCATCCAGGAGACATTAGTACCATAAATACCAGCAGTATTATTTAATTATGTGTATTTACCTCCAGGTTTTACTTTAAAATGTGTTCTTATGGGAGAACATTTACACATTTTACGGCCTCAAACAGCAGAAAATAAAAGCCTGTAATTATAGTGTGTTAATTAAACAATATTTAATTGGCTGGTTTTTTTATTTTGGGCTGTTTTAATTTCTCAGACTGGGATCAATAAAGTATTTTCTATTCTATTCTATTCTTTTACTGTAAACGAGGTTTAATTTTTATTTATTTCTGAGCGGAGCGACGCGTTGGTTTGTTCTGCTGTGAAGATAAATTAAATCCCGTTTATTTCCTCTTCAGGTTAAATAAAAACCCAGAGCAGCAGAACCAGAACAGAACCAGAACAGACCTGGTCTGATCCGCGGCCTGTTGCTGTTTCTTCTGCTGCGGTTTTTATTCCTTCGATGCTGTTTTTTTATTATTTATTCTGCGTCCTGGTTTATTGTAATTAAACCAAACCGACACGTTGAAATAAATTAAATTAAAGCATTTAATTGGTGTAAAACGGCCGCAGTCACGTGGAGCAGCAGAGACGTCCCGTTCATAGGGTCTGGAAAGTTTTCATTCTGCGCAGCGCGAAAACAAAAAAACTTTTATAATTGTTTTAATTCGGAAGAGCAGAAATAAATGATCAGATTAAATAAAACGTGGAGAATAAATGCTGTGAATTACAGCAGCACGCGGCCGTTTGTCTGCGGAGCCGCAGAAAAGCCGCAAAATGAGACTAAAGCGCAGAAATACTGATTCTAAACGTTCCGCTGGTTTCAAGCAACTCCAGAGGACAGATAGAAATATTAAACTCTGATTAATTGGATCAAGAACACAGAAAATAAACGGCGAGATCAAATGAAAACTATAAAAGCGACGCAGCAGAAAGCATGAAGCTGCTCCTGATCAAACTTATTGATCCGTGTGGCGCAGAGTTGATCCGCAGTTCTGTCCTGATCACTGCGCAAAGAGGAATTCACAAAGTGTGCAGACGGATTTCTGGACTTCAGTCAGCTTCTGGTGGACATTAAACAGATTTCCAGACTCTCTCATGTTACGCGTTTGTTTTTAAAGCAGATTATTAGTGAACAATGAAGCCGAACCGGACCGAGCTTCAGATCAGAACCTCTGCTGCTTATTTCAGTGACGGCTTGAATTTTCATGTTTTCATCCATTCAAACCACCAGAAGGTGAATTATTCATCTAAATAAGGTGGAGGAGGAAGAGTCCTGCTGATGAGCATTCTGCTGACTCCTGCTTGTGTTTTACTCATAAATACTCAGAGCGTGTACTCAGAGAAGTACTGGTACTACAGAGGTACAAACCATCAGCATTAAGTGAAGGAAAAGCTCCAGAAAGCTGATTTAATAATAAAACTGCTGGAGGTGAAGCTGACTTTATTTACTGCTGCCTGGTTTTTAAATCGTTAATTTAATAATAAAGGAGATTTTCCAACAATAATACATCTCAGTTTATTTATTATTATATTATTAACCAGAATATGTAAAGTAACTCATAAATAAAGTTTTCACATGAACACTGTGGAGTTAATCGGACCTGAACGCTGCAGGAAAAAGCAGAGTTTTGCTCTTTGATCTGCTCCATGGAGCCACTTTTCACTATTTTAACCCTTAATTACGCCTCAAATTCATAAAATATTCACGTTTTTCATGTCATTTATTTTAAAAAATTTCCTGGAGTTAAAAATCACAAACGTTCCTCCTGAGTGAAGCAGACGTCCAATAAAAATGTAAATAAACGTCACATTTAACAGCAGGTTGAAATATTATTGTGTGGGCCCAAACCAGGACAAACAGAACCAGAAAACCTGGAAGAACACATCAGGTTTCTACAGACGTCTGGTAAAAATCAGTCCAACGTGAGTTCATAAAGTCTGTTTGATGTCATTTAAACTGCTGCAAGTTTAAACATAAGATCCTAAAACGTCATCGTGTGAAGATAAAAGTTATCACATGATAAATAAATGTTAAATGTTTAACCCTTAATTCTATCAAATCTTAAATTTACTTTAAAACTGTCCTGGAGTTAAACACACGCGTGACGTCCAGTAAAATGTGAACAGACGTCATGCTGAGCTCCACCTGAACGTGTTAAAGGGGAGTCGTCCAGTGTTCCTGTCGCTCATGGAGGACACGTGAAGCTCTGGTGGAGCTGCTCGGCGTGAGAACCTGGAGGTGAAGCGCTGGACGAGGAGCGCTGAAGGAGAAGCTGCCACATGTCAGCGCCCAGCGTGAAGCCGGCGTGTTCCAACATGTGATGTGTACATGTGCGTGTGCGTGTGGTGGGAGGCGTCTGGCCGCTGCCTGCCGGTGATGTCGAGCCGCCGACGCTGATTTTAGTGTCACTGCGGATAAAAACAACATCAGCTAACTGCCCAAACTGTGAAGTGTTGGTGGCAATGAGCAGATAATTAGGCAGAAGGAGCAGCGGCGCTGACCGGCGGCCGTTTGCTCACATCTCAGCTCTGCTCAGCGTGAGCCCAGACGCCGCCGCCGCCGCCGCCGCCGCCGCCTCGGGCGCCACGCCGCCGTCTCAGACCAGAGTTTAGAGAGAAAGAAAACAACCTGTTAGCAAACTGGACTCTGCTCACTGAAATCAATACCAGCAAACAAGAGGCGGTTCTGCTGCCTGCGGCCGTGACGCTGATGTGTGGTGTCAGCAGGGTGGCATTTAGTCAGCCGGGCCCGGAGCACTGGAGGGCCGGATGCTGCCATCCGCCCGGCCCGGTGCCAGAGTGATCCCCCCAGTGTCAAGATAGGCAGAAGTATGTGGACGCCACATGTCAGAGCAGCATCAGGCCTCCGAGGGTCCACGACCCGCTGCAGGAGCCACGCCAGGAAGGAGGAGAACCCTCGAAGGTGCATCTACACGTCAGACAACAGCCCGGCAGAGGAGAGGAGCTGAGAGGAGCATCAGGGTTTCCCTCTCCTCTGTCCCAGACCTTCTCCAGGAGCAGGACCATGAACATCATGAGGACTCCTCACCGTCTCCATCAACTGTCTGAACTGCTGCCATCAGACAAACCTTCCCAGAAATTTATTATTTTTTTGGTTAAATTTGATCAAATCCTTTTCTAATCAGTTTCTGTTTGACATCAAAGAAAACCAGATGATCAGATGCTGGTCATGTAACCGACACGCTGCAGCAGAAATCATTCAAACTGATTATTACTGAACAATGAACCACATCAGCTGCATTTAGAACCAAACGGGACCAAGTTTCAGATCAAAACACACCCTGCTGCTTATTTTCTGTTTGTTTTTAACATGACTGCTTTAACTTTCATGTTTTCATCCATTAAAACCATCAGAAGCTGAATGATTGATGTAAATAACGTGGAGGAGGAAGAGCTGCTGTCCTTCAGTTAAACCAACATGAAGCTGAAACGCTGCTGAAGAGCATCCTGATGACTCCTGCTGGTCTTTTGTCTTTTGTGAGCTAAAAATCACAGACTTTCCTCCTAGAGTTGAGTTCAGCAGACACATAACGTCCAATAAAAATAGAATTAAATGTAATATTTAACAGGAGATTTAAATATTATTCTGTGGGCCCAAACCAGGACAAACAGAACCAGAATCCCACTGAGCAGCTTCCTACTGATTGTTAGTTCATAAAGTCTGTTTAATGTCATTTAACTGCTGTACGTATAAATATATGATTTTATAATAAATATGTTTAACATGTGTTAAATAATAAAAGGACCAACTGGGAGCTGCAGGAGGACCAACAGGCCCGAGCAGGACTCTGACCCTGACTTTGCTCCGTGAGGCCTCACGAAGAGACAATAATATAATTAATATGTGGATGGAAACGAATGGCATAAGGATTAACATTTTATATAGATCTTATAATTTTTTAGGACACAAAACCTGTTAAATGAGAAAAAAAAAACCTTCTCACACAGTAACTTTACACAATTAAAATACACTTTCTAGGCTTAGTTTTGCTGAGATCATGAATATTTCTTGACTTTTTGATGCTTAATGAAGAATAATTACACGTGTCATAACAATTAATTACCTATAATATTATAGATTATTAGAATATAACATTTTGTGCCATTTTCTAGTAAAACTTCTGTATTTTTATGTCATTCAGCAAATAAATCCATTTAATGTAACAAATACTGCTTCTGTGAAGTCTCACTATTTTATTGATTTGATTAATATCATTTGATACGTAGTTAGAAAATAAAGCAAAAAAACTTTTTAAAAAAAAAGAAAGAAAGAAAAGAGATGTGATGTCTGGTGCATGTGAATCTCTAAACCTTCAGCCTTCTCCATCCTCTGTTTGAGGAGGAAACATTCGCTCTGTGTTTGTGTTTCTATATTTCTAACTGAACATTTCGGTGTGTATCGATGCAGGAGGAGCTCGGGGTGGATGGAGGGCGCACAAAGCAACAACACACACATTAGCATTACAATACACTGATTTAAGATGATTTCTATGTGACTGTCGTTCCAATAAAGCGATTCAAGTCGTCTAATAAGCCAGTAAATAGATGTCTAGTTGCTGTCTTTCTGAGAGTGCGTCGTTCAGATGTTTTCCAGTATTTCCAGGCTTTATGCTAAGCTAAGCTAACGAGATCCTACTCATCAAACTCTGCATTTACGGCACAAGACTGAAAACAACTACCGGCATGAGCAGCACATGACACAACAACGTGAAAGCATCACGAGACACCAGGAACATCCAGTCCAGTTCTAACCGAGGTGCTCCGTCCCCGATGGGTCGATAAAAATATGAGTCCTGAGATGCCCTCGCATTTGGCCACAGGTTCAAATTGGGCTCTTAATGTTGGCACACAGGATTAGGCTGAGCAGTAAAGCCTCTTGTCATTTGGCAGCATCATGCACCAGGAGCGCCTAACATTAGTGACCTGTAAGCCCGGGTTCTGGCACCGGCAGAGCCCAACATACAGCAGCTATACAGGGATCATTTCCGCTCGGCGAAGATGGCGAACTGGCGGATTTGCTGTTTCTGTCAAGCTGGACAGGTCAGGTGAAGCTCTGATCCCTTGTTGATTTTCACTCATAAGATCCTGTTTAATCGTGCAGCGCGATTAGAGGAAACGGAACAAGAGTCGGTTTATTACGAATATTTAGAAACTATAAACAAACCCCCTGTAGCTGTAGCTGAAGCAAAGTTCTGGTTCTGGAATCTGCTTTGGTCCACTTTGCTGGATTCTATCCACTTGTCTAATTTTGTTTAAAGTGCAAAAATTAGATTAGCTACTCCATTAGCATTAGCATTAGCATTAGCATTTCTTCATATTTTTCCGCTGTAACTCAACCGCTGTTTCCTTTGAGTAGGATTACAAAGCAAAGGAAACGACATTAGGTGTAACTACAAAACACGCTTTACGTCTAAAGGAAAAATACTAAAGCAAACTTCAGGTGGACTTTCCTTGAAACCGAGCTGCAGTGATGCAAAGTGCTCACCTGAACTCTAAGTACATCAGGCCACTGGCATCCATCAGACCTGTTAACTTCATCTGGATCAACTTGATTCAGGTACGTATGGCCAGTTGGAGGAATCTAAGTTGGTCCAATAATCCTCTTTTTTCAGTGCAGCTGTAAAAACAACCTGCAGCAGAGACTGGACCTTCAATCAGAACATCAGAGCTGGTGTCCGGTGACGGATGACGGTTTACGTCCACTGGTGGGGACAGAAAGCAGCAGAATCAACCTAATGAAGTGTTTCACTGGGTTCTGGGACGACCGTCTCAGTCAAACTCAACTGACTTTAACAAATGTCTTCTGGCCAGATGTCAGTATCTCGCTGAAGTCTTCATCAGGGTGCTCCTTAACTAGCTAAACTCCCACAATGCCCTCTGCCTACCACACATGGAAGTCCCACCTCCTCGGGTCGGTAAACAGTAAGAGGCTTCACCTGGTGGCCCATCAGGTACGACAGCTAATCTACGATACTTAGTGTTTATTATCTAGTGATATGGTATCGGTACCAGTCCGAACACCATCCCGCCCACTGATCCAAGCAATGGTCCTCCTAACCGCCTGTTGGTTCCCTATTCCACTTGTTTTTGGGCCATCCACGTATCGGACGAACCCTCTCTCTCCTCAAGCAGCGTTTCTGGTGTCCCTCTATGCACACCTGACCTGTTGTCCAGCCCTGGACTGGATGTGTCTGGAGTAAAGCTTCTCATCGTTCTGCCTCCTCTGAGGGCCATCAGGTCATCCTCACCATCACTGACTGTTGTTGCTCTCTGCCTGGCTCTTCTCAAACTTCTCTCTGCCCTGAAAACTGCTGACCTCTTGGCTGATCATGTTTTCCTCTTTAACAACACTTCTGCTCACATCGTCTCTGATGAAGGACCTCCGTTTATATGCCGACTCTAGAAGGCCTTTCAACATGAATGTGGTTGTGCATCATGAATCTGTCCTCTAGGGATAGATGGCAACTTCATCTTTAGTATCCTGAGAGGTCCACAGGAGAACATTTGTGTGCGTTCGGTCACAGATTAGTACAACAACCCAGTCAACAACCACCCAACTTGATAGATTTACCTCCTTGTGACTTCTTCCTTTTCCCCAAAATAAAACTTAGGCTGTGCCTGACATGCTCACACGACTCAACGTCCAGGCAGCATCCCAAAGTGTTGCAGGAGCACTGGGAGCGGTGTGCTGCTGCACAAAGAGGGACGGTGGCCAAATTTAAACCAGGAATGGGTTTTGATTTGTACAGCCCAAGTCTCTGAACCTTTTGGTCACACCTGGTACTTCTTGGCTCAGAGTGGCCCAACCCAGAGGAACCCCGCTGGGCTTCATGCTCCCTCATCATGGCTCACTCGGCCTCTGGCTTCCAGTCCTACGTCAGTCTTCATTTACTCTTTATTCTAGCTGTTGAACAGAAAATCCTCCAGTTTACAATCTTGACTGAATGGAAATCCTCCAATATAGCTGCTGTGTGTTCATCTCTGCTCGCCACCAACATAACGGCTTACAGGTCACCGAGGCCAGCAGCTCCGGGGATAGAAGCTCAGTAATCATCTTCACAGTAGATACAGTCAGAGGACCACAACACGGCCGTTTGTAAAGCCTTAAAAGCCACTGACATCAGTCCAGAAGAGAAGTGCATTAGGAGCACAGGTGACAAACATGAACACACCTGCTTGATGCACATTTTTAATTCTGACTCAGACGGCCATAATTATGGGATAAGTCGTCCGTTGTGCTTCTCCAGACTGCTGGGATCATTAATGTTAGTGGTGCTTAACAGATGTCAGCCATGACAGAGGGTTTAGCAGATACCGTCCAGGTGATCAGTGTGTTTCTATGGAGGCGGCTGTTTGCATCCGTTTGTTTACTAGCGGGTCTATATAACCCGGCCTATCATTAGAAAGCTCTGCTATATTAGCGTAGCGCCGAGGGAACATCGCATTTTCTGTGCACTGCTTATTAACCTGCAGACTGCCTGCGTTCCAACACACCGGCTTACAGGTCACTAATGTTAGGCACTCCTGAGGGATAATACTGCCAGATAACAAGAGGCTTTACTGCTCAGCCTAATCCTGTGTGCCAACATTAAGAGCTGCATTTGGCCCTGTGGCCAAACCCAGGGCAGGTAAGGACTCATATTTGTGTTTATTGACTGAGGACAGTGGCCCTTAATCACCAGTAAGAGCAAAGAAGGAAAATCAGACGGTAGCAGCAGATCCCTAAAACCTGCTAAAGGCGCCTTCAAGCTTTAAATAAAAACCACTCGATCTACCAGAACCGTACGAGCACAGACAATCGTTGGACTGTCAACTTTCCAATGTCCGGTTTGTGAAGCTGAATCTAGATTTTATCTGGGACCAGTTCCTCACCATGACCACAGTGGAGGAACCTCACGAGTCTGACGGCTCCTTGAGGAACTTGATTACTTCAGAAACCTCTCAAAAAGGGTTCTTATAATGACTATTTTCATAGGGTTTGGGGTTCCATTTAGAACTTATTATTATTATTATCATAGTTGTGTTTCTCGCCTCAAACGTAAGAGAAAAGTGTGTCGTTCAGTACTGGAGAAGAAATCAAAGTGTTTCCTCATTCACTCAGACAGGAAGCTGAGAGTCCAACAACATCCTGATCAGCCCAGTTATAGGAACCCAGTCTCTGCGTTTAGGAACATCCACTAGAGCTCTACAACATGATGCCAACATACGTCACTGATTCACAATCTGCACAACTGGACAAGCAGATCAAACAGGCTTTAATTCTGAGTGTGTTAAAATATGAAAAACATTAAAGTCTCGTCTTGAGCTCACATTAACATAAAAATGATCATTCAGAAGTCAGCTGGTGATACGTTTGAACTACACGTAGCTGCGTGTCACAATTAAACTAAACACGTAGAATATTTTTAATGTTCTTGGTCTATAAAATGGAAAAAAGTTATTTTGTCAAGTTGTACCTAAAAACAAACCCACTGCTGGATGGTCCGATCCCACAGAACAGAAGTTCTACAATGGTTCCCAAAGTTCTGCTGATGAACTAATGTTTGATAAAAAGAGAACAGTTTTTATTTTAGGATGGATGGACGTGAACCAGTGACATGATGGGAAATAACAGTGAACATTTCAAGCTTTTAATTTAATAGAGTTTCAGATTCTATCGTTCAAACAGCCTCAAATTTCAACGTGTGAACAAACCTGTTGAACGTTGGTCAGTAGGTTTGTTTAATCACATAAAAGTATTTGGTATTTAATAATCAAACCTTTCATGAACGTCAACATTATTATTTATCTACTGTATTTGTTTCCGCTGGTGTTTGTCATATTGATTGATTTTATAAAGTTTTTGCCATATTAAAGTCTCCTTCTCTACTTTTAGATCTCTGGTTTTCTTTTCCTTTTTTCTCTCTGTTTGGCTTCACCGGCTCTGTGAAGCACTCTGTAAACCTAAAGTTATTATTATTATTATTATTATTATTATTATAAATATCAGTGTTTTATGCAATAAAGAAATCAGGGTGATCAGAGGTGATTGAGCAGAAGCGGGTCTCAGAACTCGCCGCTCTGAGCTGGAATGACCCTCGTCCACGTTTTAGCATCAGATCGCGGCTGTTTAAAGGCTGCAGAGGAGAATCTGCAGATTAGGATTACAGCAACACGCCCGGCGCTGCTGCCGTACAGCCACTATACATCTGGCAGCAGGGGAAGCCCGGCCGGCCCGGCTGGCCCGGCCGGCCCGAGTGGCTGGCGTGCTTGATGACATGTGATGTAATTGAGGTAACGACACGGCGTGGGAAGCCAGAGGAGGAGGGCGGACAGAAGCAGCGGGAGAGGAGACGGAGGACGAGAACAAGAAGCAGAGGAGGAGGACGGGGTCCGGCCGGCCGGCCACCTTGACCTCTCCTCAGGGGTCTGGTGAGGAGGTTAAGCAAACAGGTCACCGGCTTTGACAGGAAACCCGGCTGGTCTGTCGGGGCTCGGCTGCGGGTGTCAGAGTGCATCCCGGCCGCTATTCAGCAGCGCCCTTCAAAGACCACTGTTGTTGTAAGGAAGCTGGGGGGAGGAGGGTCCGCATGACCTCCTGCACCTCCCCGGCCTGGTCAGCCCGGCTGCTGCCCGGCCGCTGCAGGACGGGATGAAACACTCACCACAGAGCTGTTTCTGACTCTTTGAGATGTTTCAGCTGCATCTGGTGACACGTTTGTTCTTTCTGGTGCTTCTAAACACAAGATTTAACAGTTTAAAGGAGAAGTTAGCAGTTATGACGACGTGAGATCAGTGAGTTAGACACAAGTTGAGCTTAAAGTTCCTTCAACCTGCTCCGTCACCATGGTAACTGATGCTGCTTCTCTGTTCCTGATCACATTCTCTCTCTGATTCCCAGCTGAGGTTTGATCCACAAACCCACTGAGCTGTATGTTAGTGATGCAGGAGAACGCGCTGAGTCGCCATGGGAACGGTTATCCATGCGCTTGGTGATGCAGGAATATGATTGGTCCTGATCTGCTGGCGCTGCAGCTATCATCAGAAAACTGATCAGCCTGTCGGTGTTTATCACAGACGGTATTCAATCAATAACCTGAATCTGATTTGTTCTTCCACGGCTCTGATGTGTACGTTAGAAATAAGAGCTTACATGATCAGTGTCCAGCAGCATTCCTCTCCTGTTTCCCGGATTAAACTTTCATCATCTTCACAGCTCTTCGTTATTAAACCTGTTGACTGAATTCTCCCTCTAAGAAACTCTAACAAAGTCTGACAAACATGCTTCATAGTCATTTGATTCTCAACATATTCTGACACAAACCAACAACTTCCTGCCTCCCAGACCGTCAGTCTATCCGCTCTTCAGCCTGTTCTGTTGGGCCGACCCAGTAACACCAGTCTGAGCTGGACCCGGTCACATCACCAGCAAACTACCAACAGACTACCGAAGCTGTGTGAAGACATCTCAGAGAGCTAAAAACATAAAACACCGTCCACACTGCAGCTACACATGGATTACAGACAGACCAGAACATGAACACACAACTTTACCGTAATGCAGAGTCTGTGACAGGCCCGGTTCATGAGATCCACCAATAATACATGTAGAGCTAACAGGAGCTGAGGTTCAGTTGGTCGGAGTTCTTCCTCTGAGTCTATTAAACACCTGCAGCATCAAACAGGATCCATACCACCGGCTGTCAATGTGGACAGTTTCATTCATTACTTATAATTATAAATGATTATAAATGACGCGACGCATCACCTCAGACTGATGAGCCGCCACACAGGTGATCAGAACCAGAACCAGGACCAACAGAACAGCTGCTGTCAGAGCCATGAACGCCTCTTTATCATAATCAACATGTGGTTAACATGCCTCTGAGCATCATACACCGTGTTCATGCTATTATTTAATTTCATCTTTTTACATAGAGTTGTTATATATTTCTTTCATATTGTATTTAGTTGTTTACAAGTTTTTACATATTTTGCACTCGTTGCCATGACAACAATCTGACTCTGAATCAGCTGCAGGTAGATTCACGCTCTTCCTTTACTCGCTCATCATTCTGCATTATGTGCTGCTCCATATCCAGTAAACCTTCCTGACGGAGCTGGAGCGGTGACCGATCAGAACGGAGCACAGAGTGTGTTTCATTGGGACTATATTCAGCAGCGGATGAACACACAGCTGGCCCTCTGCTGTCTAGTCCTGTTGGGTTTCCTTCAGTGAACCACCACATAACGCTCTGCTTACTTCAAAATCTCATGAATTCAAATACATCTGACAGGACGACGGTAAACCTGCGTGTCAGTCGTCGTACCTGCAGCTCGGTAACAACCCACAGCGTCGGTGAGCTGACGCTAACGGACGCTACGTCGTCAGGTGTTGGAGGCCCGGGTTCTACCCTCATCCCGTCTGTCACCCCCAGCTCAGGTCTTTCTTCTTCTGTGACCTGAAAACGAGGCGTCGCCGCGCCGAAGGTTAAAAGCAGATTTGCAAAGCGAGTGAAATGTGAGCGTTTTTGAAAGGCGCGCCGTCGCTACGCTACGCTGAGCGACTAACTCTGCTAATGGCGCGCCTGGCCGCTCGCCAACACTCTCCCTCAGCTCCTCTTTTACTTTAGTCAGCCGGCGTTGCGAGGCGTTTAGCTTGACCTCCTCCTCTCTTTGTCCGTCTGTCTCTTCATCTGACTTCTCCACCCGCCTGTTCTCATGTCGTCTCCCAGCATTACCTTGCATTAGGTCTGACCTTTGCCTCCCGAGCTCTCCCCTCCGTCGGCTTCCTTTCCTTTTCCTTTCTGCGTCCATCTCCCCTTTGCTTCCTTCGCCTAATTGGTGTCTGTTGGTCTGTCTGCTGCCTGAATAGAGGAGGAGGTTAACTCTTCCTGGATTAGGGACCCCTGTGGCTCGGTGAAGACACAAGAGACACAGAGGAGATGCTCAGAGGTCTGGCTCCTGCTAAGCTGAGGTCTCTGAGGACTCATCTGGAGGCGCTGATCCAACAGAAACCAACGGACCCAAACTGCAGCCGGGGTTCAGACTTAAAGCGACGATAAACACGTTTAGCCCAAAACCTGCCTGAGAGTTTAAAACACAAAAAAATCACCAAAATGACATCATTCATCAGAGAGAGAAACGGTGAAAACAAAGAATTCAACCTTCAGTCAAATCACTTAAACAATGAGCCCAAAATGAACAGTTTGCTTTCTCAAGATTCTGTAAACATTTAAAAGTTCTGCTGGCCTCGGCGCCGCCACAAAACCATCAGTGACTCGGCTGAATTCAGCGATTACAGGACAACAGTTCAGAGTATTGGGCTGAACTTCAGGCTGTGCACAGAGGAAGGAAATTAAAAAATATGAATGTGACACAGCTGCAGGATGGAGTTGGTTTGTCCACCGTTGGCAACACGTTTCTGAGTCGTGCAGGACTTTATAATGCAGGAAAACAATGAATGCACAGCGAGTGAAACGCCCAGAAGCTGTTTGTAATCCTGAGGTTTGAACCTGAGAGGCCTTTAACAGGATGTACCAGGTGGTTTGTTGCACAGAACCGGTGAAGAAATTCATCTGTTTGTAAAGAGCAGCCATTTTTAAACAGCTCAGCAGGTGATTGGATGAATGATCTGTCTGTCAGGAGCACATTTCAACCAATCAGCTCAAGGAAACACAGACGGAAGCTGAAACACACCTGTAGCTGCCAGACGTTTAGCACAGGACAAACTTTCATTTGACTTCCTGGATTCAGATTCTCAGTTTTTAGTCCTTTGCTTCTGTCGCACATCATTTGTTTCTGCTGTTAGGGTGTTTGTCGAAATCCCTTTAGCAACCGAAAACAACAACAACAACAACAACAACCTCCTGAACGCTGAAAAAGACAAGTTGTGTTGTGATGATCTGGATCGTACAGTGAAGCTCTCAAGCTCAAAGACAACAGGCGCCCCACCACTGTTCTGTCGGGGCACCGTTGCTGCATCCCGGGCTGAGCACCACCCAACACGACTGGTGTACAGACACACAACCCGGCCTCGTCCCTGCTACCTCCTACAGCAGAACGATCAAGAGCTAACAGCGTTAGCATGTAGCTTAGAGCCTGTCAGGAAGGACTCTGCCTCGTGAGCGAACCAAGACCGCATCAGAAGCAGAATAAAGACAGCAGAGAGGGACTACCGGCGTTCACACGGCAGAATCAGATCACAGAGCGGGACGCGGTCTTTGGCTTCGCCTCGCACCGTAATCTGGGTTCAGATCCGTTTTGGTTCAAAGGCTTCAGGAGTAAATCTGACCTGTGAGCTGAACGCCTCGCTGTGTTCGCCTGCTGATGGTGATGGCCGCGGTGAGGGTTTGTCCCGGGCAGGCCGACGGTCACGCCTGGTCGGACCTCTATAGCGGGCCTTTCTTCTGCTCTGCTCGCTGGGTCGCTTCTCCACAACCAGCTGGGCCTGTTCTGGAGAGAAAACACCGCAGTTACAACCCAGTAAGAACAAAACGGCCTTTAGAGAAAACGGCAAGATGAGAACGAAGAACTGAGCCGGCCGGTGGGAGCATAAAGCTCGCTATCTTTGTTTTTTACCGTTTATCAGAGCCGCAAACTGTACAAACAAAAAGAATCAAACTGCTCCTCTGTGTCCCTTCATCAGAAAACATGAACACATCTCAGCCTAAAATCATTAAATTCACTTCATCCTGACCTGCAGTCTGTTTGCTTGACCCACATCGTGTAAGTCGACTCAGTGACTCGGCTGCAACCGACGAGAACTTTCCAAAACTTCTGGGATGTTTCTGGCTGAGCTGCAGGTAGGAGACGAGGACGGAAACACATCTAAATATCAGCAGTAAATCATCTACAGCATGTAGTTTTTCCGGCGCTGGTAACACCTGTGGACACCTGTGGACACCTGTGGACACCTGGACTTTCTCTTCTCTTACTCTGACTGTTCTGTTCCTGAAGACATGCAGGAGGATCACTGAGGCTTCAGTCAGGAAACGAATGAACCACATCAGTGCAGGAACTGTTTGGGGTTCAGACGGTGAACGCAGACTTTATTAAAAAAAAAAGCAGCATATTGTCTTCTGCAGTCTGAACCCAACACTTTAAAGTTCGGTTCTGATCTGCTAAAGAGAAACCAGCAGCAGTTCAATGAAGAAGCAGCCACGACTAAAGCTTAACGTCTGCAGAACGAACATCACCAAACGTTTTTCTGAAGTCTTCAGAGAACCACCTTCAGGAAGAACTTCCACTGAAACATGACCAGACGTTTGCAGAACTTCTACTTTCTAACCGGGCCGACTGAAGACAAACATTTTACCGTCTGTGATTTAAATCTGAGAACAATAAATATTCTGGATCCTCGTGTGTCCTCCTACAGTAACTGATGATGAGATCCGACTCCACTCACGTATCAGATTCATCAACAACCCAAACTGCCGACAGCAGACCCAGAGCCGCCTGATCAGACTCCGGGTCGAGTCAGGTCTGGGTTTTTGGCTCTGAGCTTTTACAAACTGGTTTAGTTATATAATACTATGGCAGAGAGTCGGGGTTCTGTGCCAACAGAGTCCAAACAGCTCGTCTCTGTTTGAAATGTCGCTTCGACCGAGGGGGGAACCAAAACCACGACCTGGTACGGATGTTTGGCAGAAGAAACTTCAACTGAAAACGAGTTCTGATCCAAGTTTGAAGGTTGATGCCATCGTGAGTCTGGATGGGAACCAAGGTGGCTGTGTTTTAACCTGTCGTATCGCCATGGTAACGGATGCTGCTCCTGTTTAGCAGCTCGTTTCCTCTTGATTCTCTCTGAGCGATTCTCAGCTGAAGTTCTGTCCTACAGTCGTCCTCACATGTGTTCATCTCCTCCCATCAGAGAGAAGAAAGAACTGACAGCAGTCACTCAGATAACTAGAAACTGGAAAAAGTAATAATAAATACACATGTGCTAAATTATAATTTAGTGAAATAAGACGTTGCTTTGAATTGGGGTTGAAAAGAATAATTTAGAAAAACAAACTGTGGTGGACCAATGAGAGGCCTTTGCTGATGAGCAG
>NW_007578646.1:265323-269059 GCF_000690725.1 Stegastes partitus | reverse complement strand
GGTGAAGCAGAAACATGCAGGTCTAAACGTCTGCTCCTGATTGGCTGTCAGCTCCGTTACAGACCGTTGGTGCTGCAGCTGATAGAACTCAGGCTTTATCACGTTATTTTAATATTTACTATTTATTATTAAAGTGTTTTTTGTGTCTCCTTCGTCGTTGAACAGACTCTTTGGCGACATGTTGGACGTTCCAGGGCGACCGCGGTGGAAGCCGATTGGTGACAAACTACAAACTCAACCTGGGAGGAACAACAGAAGCTGCTCAGGTGGAAGCTGCTCCATCTCCTTCACATGCAGCAGGTTTGTTAGAGGAAGGCCTCTTGTTTTAGGACTTACACATGTTTAAATACGAACACTGATCTGGGACGCTGGAGGAAAATACACGGATGTAAAAATACGACTTCTAATGATTTAGTTGTGTCTGTCGCTGGCTTTGACTTCACGACACAGAGATCCAGGTTCAGGCTCAGCGTAGAGGACCGCTCCCCTCAGTCTCCTGTTTGTTTGATGGAAATACTTGGAGCTAAAGATGAAGATGGTACAGTCTGATACGCACTCTGCTCTGCTCCGGTCTGCAGCTGCTTCGCCTCCGAGCCGCTTCATCTCGTCTTCCTCATTTCCATAAAAGTGACTTCACCGCTGGCTGTGCGTTGATGGTCTGTTAAGAAGCGATGAATCTCTGCTGCTGAGTTTCCAACGCCGGCTGACAACACAGGAACACAAACCAGAGGGAGACGGTGAGGACACGAAGCGTCGGCCAGAGTCCGGCTGATGCTGCACGTGTTTTAGTTTCAGATGAACTTATTTTTATTTCTGTCACTTTGATCTGCTCACGGTCACATTATTACAGGACTGTCGTGGTAAACAGAAGTAATCACAAACAGCAGATCTGATCTCTCCTCTCTGTGCTGTTGGAGGTTTGAGCATCAAACGTGTGCAGGGTGTGATCTTTATGCTCCACTGTGGCGTCAGTACGAACCATGAACGACACTCTGAGCAGTTTATTGGCAACAGCAGCGTATTCACACAGAAGCCTAAAATTAGCAGCATTTTGAATGGAGTCTGGTTGGTTCAACAGCACCAGCTCTTAGTACGTGACGGTTTTCTGTACAACAAAAACTCAGGAGCTGCTGCAGGAACCTTCAGACTGAGGTGTTTAGATCCTGATGGTGGGCTTTCAGAGGCCTGACCCCCCCACAGTCACAGACTCCAGCAGATGGACTCACCGCCGTCTGCAGCAGGACTCATGGCAGCAGCGTTTCCATCCTCACCTGTCCAGCGTCGGTGAGTCGGCGTCACGTCTCCAGCAGTTCTCCGCTGACCTGTGACTTTATAATCTACAATCCTGGACTGTTCTTTGGTGCTTAAACATGTAAAGCAGCACAATTTTTATCATCTGTAATCTAACAAGACGAACAGCAAAGTGTTCAACAAGTACCCTGCACCAGACTCCATTTAACATCTGACCAGTTTTAAACTTGATTTCACTTGTTGAAGGGCAGCTTGTGTTCCATCCTGTGACTTCTAAACGTTTTCTGTTGAGTCCAGTTTCGGGAAAAAGAAAAGAAAGAAAAACTTGTCCCCTGCACACGCCTCTAATCAATTCTCATCAGTCAATAAGAGTCAATAAGTCAATAAGAGGATTATCTGCAAACAAACACAGAACGTCTGAGTGTCGCTGCTGACCGTTTAGATCCAGTCCATCATCTTCGACCTGCTCCCTCCAGTCCAGTCCAGTCGCCTCCCCAGATGTGAGTCCAGCAGAACACCTCTGTGAGCCGACAGACCTGCAGAAATCATAAAACACTCGTGAGTTTCTGACATCGTGTTGACTGAGAACAGTGTTTGTGGCTGCATTGATCAGAAATAAACTCTCCAGCGGTGCAGAAGACAAAACAACCCTGGACACATCTTCACATGTCTTCATGGTCAGGTGTTCATGTTTCAGAGGAACAAGGTGCTCATTGGTCAGTGACTCAGACCCACCAGCAGCTGCTCCACGACACCAAACCTGTAAAACATCTGCACCGCCGACAAACATCTCCAACCAAACACAAGCTGAGTGTTTCTGTGAGGGAGAGTTTTAAATCTGTCCTTAACTCCAGGTCTTTATGCTAAGCTAGGCACAACAATTCAGTTTCTTTGATTAAAAACGATTTAAAAACCTGGAATCAACACGTACGACGTTTCCTCAGGCGTCACCAGTTACAGTCTGGAGATACTTTACTGTTAACATTTGACTCTCCGGAGAAGCTTCACCGTGCTGGACGTGTCCTCCATCAACCTTCTGCTCCGTTCATCATCAGTCATGGCCTCTGAGTGGAGCTGAAGAGGACAGCTCTATTGTTGACGTGCTAAACAAGCTAACTTCCATCAAACATCCCGACACGACGAAGGTCCGTGTCGTTTAAACACTAAAATATCTTTCAGCCCCGTTTCTATTTAACTCTGTTTCCTGTCTGACATTTAAAGGAACTTTTTAAACTCTTATTTAAACCCCAAAACTAAACAGCGACGAGGACGATCAGTTCTCACACGTTATCTGTACGTTTAGAAGACGTTTGTTCTCTGATAACGGAGAACACTTCCTGCTGACTGTGAATGTAGGTCAGCTGGTTGATCACCAGGTAGAACCTGTTGAGTCCTTTGGATCCTCACGCTGTCAAACATTCCCTCCTGGTGGATTATTTATCAGACTAACCGCCGTGCAGCACAGCGAGCGGCTGGACATGGACCGCTAATCTCATTCAGGCCTCGCTCGGCTGTGAATTGGTTTACATTAAGCACATAAAGATTGAAACCGAGGTGATGAGATGAGAGCGAAGTAGGTTAGAGAGCGGACCGGCCCGGTTCTGTATGTTTCTATGCACCATCGTGATGGACCAGTTTGACTGAATCAGAAGCCGAACCGGCCTCCGGGTCCTGGGAGGACCAGCGCTCCAAATTTACCCTCGTAAACCCAGCGGAGGTGGTTTGGCATCAGCCGGAGGAGGAGCAGCCAACAGGTGCTCAGCATAAGAGGAAACTCCTTCAAAATAGAAGCTGATTGGATGTTCCTGAGGTCGAGCTAAAGGAGGTCCTGCACAGGACGACATCTGAGAGGAACCTCTGGATTAAATCATTTCCTGTTTGAATGTTAGCAGCGCCGTCGGAAACGCTGTCAGAATAAAACTCAAAGTGTGATTAGAGCTGTTGAAAGCACCACCGGACAGAAAGGAACGGCTTCAACAGCACCAGGTGTCACCAGAACGTCACGAGTCAACATCCTAGACCCTCAGAAACGGCTTCATTTATAAGATCAACACTTTGTCCTCTCATACGAACAAACAAAAACCAATCCTTTATAAATGCTGATCAGATAGAACAAATCCCAGAGTAGAACTAAGCTGGAGTCCACCTGTGATCTCCAACCAGCCTTCACTGCATGAACACGGTGATGGATGAGCTGAGAACTGGAGAACTTCCTCTGTTCTGGACCTTCATCATGGCTCCACATGCAGAAGAATTATCAGAGGAACTAAAACATCTGACTTCAGACTTTGATAACATGGAGAAGGATCCAGAAGATCAGTGAGCAGCTAGAACCCAGTGCAGCCCAGTGTGAGCAGGAACCAGGAGGTCCAGAAGGAGCCACAGCAGCACTGATCAGGGCTGCAGTGGTCGTCCTCCTACAATGACTCCACGGACAGTCAACTACTGTCACTATGGAGCTGTGGACACCAGACAAAGGCAGCTG
>NW_007578646.1:259473-264638 GCF_000690725.1 Stegastes partitus | reverse complement strand
ACTGGTGACACCAGTCCTGGAACTTTTCTGACACACCTCGAGAAACCAAGAGAAACTCAGATTATTAAAGTCAGTCCCTCCAGCGTCTCTTTGTGGTTGTTTTCTGTCTGGACCCATTCCAACACCTCGTATGTAGCCTGACTTGAGCCCAACAGAACGTCTTTGGGGTATTTTGAAGAGACACTTGGAGCAACACAGTCCAGTATCTGGGGAGAAACAGTCCCTGAAGAACGTCCAGAACGTCTCTTCAGACGTTCGTGCAGCGCTGACGTCCTCCATGCAGAGGAGGATTAGTCCGGTCATCAAAAATCAATCTGGACGTAACCGAACGTTCGGCTCAGACGTAACGCGGTTACTGTAAGGTGACCGTGGGTCATGTGACCTTTAGCCGATATGGTTATATTGATATTATCGTGTTGTGCTCAGCCAATCAGCTGCAGCGGCGCCCAGTCGTCACTCACATAAGAAGAGAGGATGATAAATATGAACCTGGTCCCTTCTCCCATCCTCCCAGCTTCACCTCAGGATTAATCAGGTTCATCTTCCCTGATGCTGAGAACATTGTGTCCTCCGCTCGCCGCTTTATCCGCTGCCCTCTGTTGTCTCTTTAGTTTCCATCTGATTGAAAACACTTCAGAGGGGCTTTAAGCTGTTAACCCTGCAGACCTACAGTAGGTCTACATGCCTCCTGACATACGATCTGCCTCATAACTGCTTCGCTCAGCAGTAATCCAGGCCGGGGCAGCCGCCAGCTTAGCGCTGAAACCTCTTAAGTGCAACTTTGGGTGATCCTAATGTTGGAAATAAAGGATTACATGTTTCCTCTGCGGGCTCGGGAAAGCCTGGTGCAGCCGGTGTGATGTGACCAAACCTCTGGAAAACCCCAACATGAACCAGGGTTGTCCCAACATGGCGCTCAGCGTACATTAACGCCTGACCTCCCCGCCGCAAATCCCGCCAGACGCACATGTGGACGGACGTCTAAAAACACACCAACAGGCTGCAGCCGGCGTGTCCACAGCCGACTCGCTGCATCGGGGCGCTTCAGTCAGTCGGCTGTGAAGAGGGGCGAGCTGCAGCTTCCTGGGTTTCCAGGAAGTGTTCCAGGGTTTCCAGGAAGTGCTCCAGGGTTTCCAGGAAGTGCTCCAGGGTTTCCAGGAAGTGCTCCAGGGTTTCCAGGAAGTGCTCCAGGTGCTGCAGGAGCACTGGGAGCAGAGCATCGCTGGTTCTCGCTGTTTGGGAACTTCTGGACTTTTTAATCTTTTTGTGGTTGTTTTGGTTTATTTGTTGTTGTTTGTGTCTCGTTGGTCGTCTTTAGTCTTTGTGGTCAGTTCTTGTCTCTTTGTGGCTGTTGTTGTCCGTCTGTAGTTGTTCTGATTGTTGCTGTTGTTGCCTCTTGTCTCTGTGATTTGTTAAATAGATGATTTTTATTTTTCTCTTCGGGTCCGTTCTGGTCTGGTTCTGGTCTGGTTCTGGTCTGGTTCTGGTCTGGCTGCCAGTCCTTGCATGTCTTTGTTGTTGCTTTGTCGTCTGTTTTTGTGTGTCTGTGATGACTGTGTCTGTTTTACATTCTCAGTTCTTTCTTTTTGTCTCTTTATGTTTAATGTCTTCTGTCGTTTTCCGGTCATTTGCTTTTAAACAGGAAACGTCTGCAGTGACGTGAAGCCTGTGACCTCCACAGAGCGTTGCAGCAGCGTTTCTGGTTGGTTTTCATCCCTGTGACGTCATTTTTCGTTGGTTTTGATCTCTTTCAGGTCATTTCTCGTTTCTTTCTTGCTGGTCTCGGTCTCTTTGTGCCTCTTTGTATTCTTCTGACACCCGGTGCTGTAAACATCAGTAATCCGGATCAGGACTGACGCTGAACCAGGTGAGGGAAGTCTGCAGGAGCTCTCTGGACCTCCTGACCCTGAGACGAACGCTTTGTGATTTGATGACCATCATGTCATATTTGCCTGATAATCACAGGAAGCCGGCGTGAGGCTGGATCAACACGCCGGTTCTGAGTGAGGCTCGGTTCTGTGCTGTTTGCTGTGTTTCATCCTGCTCAGGATGCAGACGTGACTCCAGCAAGCAGCCGGCAGCATTAATATCACCATCTGTCCCGCAGGGATTTGCTGCGGTTTACTGATCAGGACTTTACAAGCTGTTTTCAATAAACATATTCAAACATGTTCAAACAACACGCCGAGGCAACCTGATGCGTCTGCGGCCCGAGCGAACGCTTCGACGTCGGCCCGGTCCAGAGGCTGTAATTACAGCCGCGCTTCCACGACGACGGGCTCCGGTTACAAAGTGCTGCAGGAAGCGAAAGCAGCAACTAATCAGCTGTGATGTGCTGCAGATTAAAGGCCCACGGCTTCACGGAGCGCCACAGGAGGAGGAGCAACCCGAGTGGACGCTCCGCTGGGACCAAGAACAGTTCTGAAGCTCTGCCGGGTCGCTGTGTGACCGCACAGAGGCCTCGTACAATCAGCTAGCAGCGTCAAGCTAACAGCTAGTCAGCTAATCTGTTAGCACGTTAGCTTCAGTCAGTCAGTCAGTTTATCAAACTGTCGACTCTGATCTGCACAGCAGCACCCGGGTGGAGCAGCCAGCAGCCATATTAAAGTCATTTAGTGAGTCTCTGTGTGTCTTCATTACTGTTTGACTCAGGGGTGTCCAGACCTGGTCCTGGAGGGCCACAGTCCTGCATGTTCTAGATGTTTACTTCTTCCAACACACCTGATTCACATGATCAGGATGGTTATCAGGCTTCTGCAGAGCTGGATGATGAGCTGATCATCTGAATCCGGTGTGATGGAAACATCTAGAACATGCAGGACTGTGGCCCTCCAGGACCAGGACTGGACACTCCTGGTTTAACACCGTTAGTTGTTGTCCGTCTCCTTTTGGTCGGGCTGGACCCAAACATCCAAATATCTGAATATTCAGTCGGTATCACGCATATTTTGCATCTCTGATGTTGTTTTTTTCTTTTTTTATCCCTTCATAGTTGTTTAACATCTCTTGGTGTCTTTTTATAATCACTGTGCAACTCTGCAGCCAACTTGTATTTTCTGTGTGTCTCTATGTGGCTGTTTTATGTCTCCTTCTGGTTGTTTTGTGTCTCTTTGTGGCTGTTTTGTGTCTCTGTGTGGTTGCGTTGTGTCTTCCTAGTGGTCTTGCAGCTGTTTGTGGGAGTTTTTTTTGTCTCTGTCATTGTTTTGCATCTTTTTCTGGTCATTTTGTGAATCTTTGTTGTTGTTTTCCATCTATTGTTGACATTTTGTGTCTGTGGTCATCTCGTCGTGGTTGTTTTTAGTCTTTTTGTGGTTATTTTTGAATCTCTGCAGGTATTTTATTGTAATTTGTAATTATTTCAGGTCTCTGTGGTTGTCTGGCTTTACTTTGTGGTCATTTTGCATCTCCTTGTGGTTGTTTTTTTGTCTTTTTATTATTGTTTGTGCCCCTTTGTGGTTATATTAGATCTTTTTGTGATCATTTTTTATCTCTTTGTGGTTGTTTTGAGTCTTTTTGTGATTGTTTTGCATCTCGTGTTAGTTTTTGTCTGTTCATGGCTGCTTTGCATCTGGTTATGGATGTTTTGTGTCTCTGTGTGGTTGTTTGTGTGGTTGTTTGTGTCTCTGTGTGGTTGATGTTGTTGGTGTGTTGGGATCAATCATCCAACTGAAACACGTCCACCTGCTGTTGGTCAGATTTATCGACAGACACAAACGAGTCCGGTGAAGCTCTGACGGAGAATCTGTGATTCAAGCAGCAGCTGGATGAAAGTGTGTCACAGCCTGATGTGTGTGTTATTTACTGTCCGACAGTCTGCCTGGTAACTGACGAGTCATCAGAGGCTGAGGGGCGTTCACTGGTAATCAGACATCTGGAAACCATGACAATCAGAGGCCAGGAAGAGCTCAATCAATGAGTCACATGTACGATTACTGTACGGTTAATAACCACGGCGAGGAGCAGCGGATCGCTTTCACAGACAAACCGCTGTGACCGGCGGCGGCAACAGCAAACGCACTGGAAACCTCCCAGGAACCTCCCAGGAACCTCCCAGGAACCCTGCGTCCGTCATCGTGCTGATTATTTACCCGCAGCTCTGATCAGATCGCATCACCGCAAATGATTTTTGCTGATTTTCTCCTCATGTGCAGCTACAGTCAGAGGTCCGATTTCAGGAGGAAACAGGGAACAAAGCGTCTGACAGCAGAGAGACGTCTGGTTCACGGCCATGGAGGCAGAAGAATCAGACAATCCTCTCTTTAAACAGCTTTACATCACTGGACAGAGTTTAGCCTCCAGATGTAGACGTTTGGAAACATCTGTACCGTCACAGCACACCTGTGTAGCAGGTAGCACTAAAGACAGCTGATGGACATCTGAGTGTGGTTGTTCTGCAGCTTGGTCTGCTCTTCTTCTGTCTCCATTTGTAGTGTTTGTGGTCCTTCTGTGTGTCTTTTCTTGTCTTTGTGGTCATTTTGAGTTTTTTTTTTCTAATAATTTTGAGTCTCTGTGGTTGTTTTGCATCTCTGTGTGGTCACATTATGTTTCATTGTGGATGCTTTTTGCATCCTAATTGTTGTTTTCGTCTCTTTGTGGGTGTTTCAGCATCTCTGTGGTCAATGACTTTGGTCATTTTCTGTCTGAATCTTTCTCAGTTTGTCTGAGAGCAGCACAAACACCAAACTAGCTTTTATTTTTTAATAAACGCTGGCTGCATGCGTCCGGTTTGTCTCAGCTGTTCCGTCGCTGCTCTTTGTCTAATTCTCAGAGGACTGAGCCCAGACGTGCTTCTTCTGAGATCAGAAAACAAAACCGACAGCGATGCAACACCAAAAACTACGACGACTGCTGTGACAGAGGAAGGACTAAAGAAACGACAGACAGGGCTTCAGTGTGTGGTTCTGCACAATGAGCTCATCTCTTTACTTTATATTCACTGATGAAAACAGTCAAAGCACTTTTTTCTTATTTTAAAAGGAAAACATTACTTTTTATTTCGTCTCATTTTATCTGATAATAAATATGTTTTGTCGGCGTCTCTTCGCCTCTCTGAATGATTTAATGAGTTAAGCTGCAGCTGATTAGTTACAAAGTTCTGTTTGTTGTTCTGTTAATAAACTCTAATAAAGTGAAACCGATGGATGGATGGATGGATGGATGGATGG
>NW_007578646.1:253610-258438 GCF_000690725.1 Stegastes partitus | reverse complement strand
CACACACACACTCGTCTGTATGCAGATGTTCTTCGGTTCAGCCTCGAGGGAAACAAACGCACACGATTGCTCATTTGTGTGCACACGTTAGCACACGCTAACACACACGCAGCCGCTCACAACACAAACACACACAGGAAGCGATGACACACAGCTTGTCTTCTCCAAACACAGGAACCGTAGGCCAAGAAACAACAGATGAGTCCTCTGGGCCTCGAACAGACAGACGACAACGAACAACGGCGCTAAAAATAACCACAAACGCTACAGCTAATACTGCTGTTAGCGCTGCAGCGACTGCACCGCTAACTGCTGCAGCTAACAGGACGAGATCCTGACCAAGCGAAAAGTTCTAGAAGTGAAACATACAGATTATATTCTTAGTATATTAGAAAAGTCTGTCCCAAGGTCAGATTGCAAAATCCCTAAATAGTGGTTGTAGTTAGCCTAGCATAGCATAAAGATTGGAAATGGCCTAGCTTTGTCCAACCGTCAAAACCAAAACACTTAAGTAGTAATTGTGGTTATCCTGGTGTACCATAAAGACTGAAAGCAGAATGAAACAGCTAGCCTAGCTTTGTACAACATTCAAAAGTATACTGAAGCACTTGAGTAGTTATTGTAGTTAGCCTAGCTTAGCAAAAACACTAGAAGCAATGTTTAAAAGTGCATGACACACTAGTGACTGTAGTTTGCGTAGCCTAGCATATAGACAGGAAGCAGGAGGAACAGTTAGCCTGTCCAAAGTGCTAAAGCAGCAATTGTGGCTAGCCTAGCCTAGCCTAGCATTTACTGGGAGCAGCAGGAAACAGCTAGCACGGAGGCAGACCAGAGTCCTTCTGCAGTGATTTTCATATCGTAGCCTTCAGGAGGTAAAAACAACAGAATGAACCTGCTTATTGAACATATTTAATAATAACATCAAACAGGTCTGATGGAGGGACGGCTGCTAGCCGGCTAGCGCTGCACGTCCTAGCATTTAAAGTGAAACATCTCGTTTATGACGTGAGAGGTGACAACTGTGAAGCTTAATGTGTGATTTAATACAAAGACAAATTTAAACTAATCAGGAAACTTTAAACCTGAGACGACTCAACGTTCCCAGACTGTTTCCTGAATGTTTCCTGAATGTTTGTTCTTCTAGTCTGAGAGGAAACAGAAATGATTACACCTTCAAACATGAAGTCTGTAGAACGTGTGCTGCTGAACTGATGCAGGTTTTTAACACGTTTGTATGAGTTCATATTGTGAAGCTAAAGTTCTCCACCAGAGCTCCTCCAGCAGCTCCTGGTCTCTGTTCCTGTCCTACTTCTGCTCACTGTGGCCTCATGTCTGAGGAAACATCCACGACTACAAGGACAGAAAACAAAGGAAAACAACTACAGTTTAATTTAATGAGAAAAACCTGGAACCGACATGTTCCGAGTGCACACATGGTACCAATAGACGTGATGCTACCTACATCAACAATCACTTTTCTCTCCTCTGCTCTGAAGTCCAGCTGAAACCTCCTGAACGTTTGCCGTCTGACGGCTGCTGACGGACGCTCAGGTCATGTTTCTGCACCGAATCCGTTTGTTTCAGGAAAACTGTTGAACGAGACGCCTCAAACCACACGACTCTAAATAAACAGCACGGCTTCAAACCTGAACGTCTCCTGATGGAGCTGAAGACGAGAAGTTCAAGGAACCCCAGAAGGTTGGGCTTTAAACCCACAGAGGCTGAACAGTGACACATCAGAGATCCTCTTTTCCTTGTGTTAGAGCTGAACAGGGAGGGAAAGGCTCAGATGGAATAGTTCAGAACTTGCCTGAGAATCCTGAAGGTTTTAGATCTCTGGTGTTTTACAGTCCTTCTGAGGTCGTTCTGAGTCCATCCAGTGGATCAGAGCAACATGAAACAGCTCACGGCTAATTCGGCTCATTTATTTATGAGTGAATTTAATTATTATTTATTGTAATAATTATTTATTGTGAAGGTCTGTTCAGAGATAACAGGAGGTCCAGGCTGAACTAAACCAGGTCACTACGACTCAGTTTATGTTTAAAACAACGAGCTTCAGAAATCCCACAAAGTCCTGTTTCCTTGTGTTTGGTGGCTCAGAGACATTTTACACATTTAACACACACACACACACCCACACACACACACACACACACACACACACACTCACGCAGCGTCCTGGCTTCCTGCCAGAGCTTCTTTCAGAACCGGCCGTTAATGACCAGCGGAGCGCTGACCACCAACGGACCGCTAATGAAATCAGAACTGACTCAAACAATAGATTGTTCTTCTTCTGCAAGGCAACACACACACACACATACACACACACACACACACACACACACACACACGCTGCTACAGTTTAATGAAACAAGATGGCCGCCGCGGCAGCACCAACACGGAGGTCAGCGGGTGTGTCGGCGCTGCTGGAAACAGTCGGGTTAGAAAAATGAAAGGAACAAGAACCGGGTGAAGGTTCACAGCTCTGACACACACACACACACACATTAACACACACACACACACACATTAACACACACACACACACACACACCCCCACTCATATAGCCATGAACACACACACACCCCTCTCTCTCTCTCTCTCTCTGCCGGGTGTGTTTGTCGGCAGGTGTCGGTTCCTTGGCGGCAGACAGAACCAAGGCGGCGACCAAAACACGTCGAGCTGCTTCCAGAACTTTCCTGCGAGCCGCTGAACCAGTTCTGGACACAAAATGGCCGCTTGTGGGGCACTATCGCCATGGTAACGCTGCACAAGGTAGGCCACGCCGGGCGAGGAGTTTTTATTATTTTATTTTATTATTATCCAAAAAGCAGGTTGTTGTTTTTAGTTCTTGTGGGTTCTGGAGGTCCAGCAGGTTCTCTGAGCTCCGTCCAGGAGGCCTGTAGAGCAACGTGGAACCCTGAGCCCGGAAACGGGTTCACGGTTCTGCTGATGCATCCAAAACCACAAAAACGGGCCTGATTACTGCTCAGACGTCAGAGAGACGAGGCCGTGAGGTTCTGATCCGGTCACACTCACCACATGTTTGATTTAAATATTCTACAGCTCTGGTTTATATTCTGATTTAATTTTAAATTAAACTAAAGCTGTGACCTTCAACAGGCTTTAATTTAAATAAAATAAAAAGCTGCAGCCGTCAGATTGTTTCACACGTTCAGAGGAATGAAACGTCCTGGTTTCTGTGCAGATTTAAATTCCAAATTATCGTCAAAATAATCATGAAATATAATGAAAAGCAGTGAGAGGAAGAATTATTACGTCCACACATCGTGTTTGTTTAGAATTAAAATCAGAGGAAACGAGTTAATTACTGTTAATATGAGAGAAACAAACTGAACTAATTGAGCAGAAGATAAAGATGAACTGATGGATCTGATCAGCTCACTGTGTGATAATTACGTTGAACTCATTCATTTAAAACCTGAACTTTTTAAACAAATAAAACTCATTCATTTGTGTTTGATTCTGTTTTCAGTCAAAATAAAAAACATGAGAAATGGAAGAAAAAATAAGTTTAATGTCTAAAAAAAAAAATATCTAAATAAAAATGTATGAGTTGGTTTAGTTCTAGACGTTTATCTCCTGGAGGACGGATTCTTCTCCAGTTAGTCTGTTAGTTTCTCTGTTTGTGTTTAAAATGATTCAGACGAAGCTTCAGAGGAATGAAAACGATGAAACTATAATCAGCTGTACTGAGGCGCCAACAGGACAAACAGACAAACGTTCTCACTTCTACAACACATTAATTAAAGAATAGCATTTAATATGTTCTGCACACAGAATACTTGACTATTTATTTATTCATCATTCAGGCCTGTAGATTGAAGGTTTTCTATTTGATGAGCAGCTGGAGGCCTGTTAACGCTCACACAGCAACACATTAGATGGTTTTTATTACGTAGGTGGGATTTAATTATATGACGTGTACTTGGATTAAAATCAATCTAGAAATAAAATCAAGCACTAAACCGACTGAACGTGTGAATAAATCAATAAATAAATAAATGAGCTCAGGTTTGATGAATTCTGCTGGAAACTGAAAACCAACAAACACGACGTAAGAATGAACAAAATCCTCAAACTGTACAAACGTAAATATAGATCAGTGGTGATGAACAGGTTTGATGTGATTGTTGTTTGTCCTGCTGAGTGCAGAGACGTTTCTTATATTTAAAAATCGAGGCGTCGCTGTCGGAGTCGGACCTGGAGTCGGACCTGGAGTCGGACCTGGACCCGACTTCCTGCTCTGAGCTACAGGCTGCAGGATGTCTGCGACCAATCAGCTCGCGCGGCTGAAGTCGGTTGTTGTGTGAACCTCTGTCGGGTTACATAAAGATTAAAGATCAAATCAGTCCGCGTTCGGCTGCACTTCCTGGAAACCAGCTGTCAATCAGACGGAGGGGGCGGGGCCTACTTTTAAAATATTTCCTCCAGAAGAGCAAAAAACCAACTCGGCGCTGCTGCTGTCTGTTTACGGTTCTGTTAGCAGGACGTTGGAGGCTTTAGGAGTCGTTAACGCGTCCCGAGGAGCCAAACTAACGAGCAGAACCAGTCCGGCTGCCCGACGTCGCCCCCTGGAGGCACAGCGGGGAACGAAGCTCGTCTGTGAAGTCAGTGCTGATGTCAAACTTCAGTGTTTCTACAGAGAAGCTGCTCGATCAGGAGACACTGAACAAACATCTACAGGAACCGCTAACGTGTAAATGTTCAGCTACGACAACGACTCACGGTCACAACGCTCACGTTTAATTTATTTAGAATTTGACTGAAGCTGTGAGATCATTAGAGGAAGCTTTGAGTAAC
>NW_007578646.1:251628-252678 GCF_000690725.1 Stegastes partitus | reverse complement strand
TAAAATTTATATAATATAATATTAATTAGCAGCGAGTTTCCCTTGAACATGAACATCCTGTATTAACGTAGCGGTGGAGTTAAATCCTGTTCACGGACTTTTGGTCACAAATAGAAAATAAACACAAATGTTTCCGAGTGAGTCAGTGGAGCTAATTTAAATTCATATATTATATTTAAACATTTTATTTGAGCTGGTTTTTATATCATTTACACACATTGGTTTGATGTTATAACGTTTTATGTCTGAGTGAAAGCAGCAGAAACTCAAACTGAATAAAATATAAAAGTATGAAAGTTCACATAAAGGCCAAAAGACGGATTATTTTATTGAATATTAATACATATATATGAAATATTATTACAGCTGATCTGTAACAATAAAAGCTTTACATTTTATTCTGATAATCTTTATTAACGAACACGTTTTCTGCTCAGACGTGTGACGTCTTGTTTAGTTTTATTATTTATTGTCTCTGATTTTTATTCTTTTCTTTCTGGAGTTATTTTATTTTATTTTTATTTTCCTGCTCAGTCCCAGACGACACCAACAGCCAGAACCAAACTCTGTGTTGTGTCCGTACTCGGCCATTACAGCTGGTTCTGGTTCTGGTTCTGAACCTGCAGCTGGCTTTAAAGGTTCAACATTAGCGTATGAGGACAGGGAAAGGCTTCTGGACCTGATGGCGACCAGGACGAGGTTCTTTGTGGATGTTTCTGCTCATTAAATATTCAGCAGCTGTTTAATGATCAGAATAACTGATGAGGTGGAAAACAAACAGCGCCGGTTCTGATGAGCGCCGGACGCCGCCGCCGCCGTGCAGCCGTTAATTATGCATCAACGAGAGCAGGAACCACCGCAGACGTGTGAGCAGCAGATCAGGAACCTCCTGGTTAGAAGGTTCTCAGAGATCTGTTCCTAATAAACCGACACACGAGTTCATTTCCTGTTGACTGATCAAACTTCTGGGTCGGACTTTGTCTCGTTCTCACTGAGTTCCTCCAGTTTCCTGTAAATCCTGACCCACAGTGATCCGACGCCACACGTGTA
>NW_007578646.1:248661-250768 GCF_000690725.1 Stegastes partitus | reverse complement strand
ATTTACACCTGAAGTGGACGAGCGCTGCGGAGCCAGCCGGTAATCTGTCACCTCCTGCTCCAGGCCGAAGTAATAAAACAACATTCTGGGATTACACGGCTCCTGTAATCTGATTACAACAGAAACCTGAAGCCCGCGCTCAGAGGGAAGACGGTGTGTGTGTTCGGTCTGAGAGGCTCTCGGTTGGTGCTTCTACTCTGTAAACTCGGCGGCAGCAGGACCTCCACTGCCCCCTCATGGAGCTCAGGATGAACAATTCAAACTCACATCTGCTTCTTCTGGAGCTCCATGAACACAACAGACTGACCACAGAGCAGCTCAGGTTCAACCCAACGCATGAAGTGAAGACTTCTGAGCATCAAACACTTTGTTATGAGTCAAGTTTTCTGCTTCGGTTTAAGGAGGAAACATCCTGATCTGTGTCACATGGTGAAGAAACAACCTGCAGAGAGGCTTCAACCATCCATCCACCTGGAGACCAGCTCTGATGCTCCTGCTGAGGCCACACCAACGATTTCACTTGTTCACTGCAACACAAAGTCCTCTAACGAAGCAGAACCACCACGACGAGAGCTCAGGAACGTCTGAGAACCCCGTCACAGCAGCGGAGAGATCAAAAATAAAAACAAGAGTTAAAGTTCCTCCTACTTTCTGTTTCAAAAAAATTAACATTTAGAACATTTGTGAGTCCACAGATGTTACCAAGACCAGACGAAAGATGTTCCTCCATCAGTAGGAAGATGTTTCCATCCAGCAGCTCTGTATTAACTTGTTGTGTTTCTGTTTAATGATCATTTGATCTCATTAAACCTTCTTGTTTTCAGTTTTATAGACTTTTTTACTCTTTATCTACATTTGTGTTGCAGACGGCTGCTGCTGTACAATCATCTGGACACTCGGTGGACTTCAACGTCTTCGTGTCGCTTCTGTCACAAAACAAAATAACTGCAAAAAGAAAAAGTTTTGTGGGTCTGAACAAACATCGGATCAGCAGCTGTGAAAGTCTTAACGTCCAGAACCAGAGCTGGAAAAACTCATCGAATGCTGGACTCATCAGACACGATCAGAACTTTTAAACTGAATGTTTCACAATTTTTTGACATTTTAGAAACAAATAAAAACTCAATAAAACTCATCTGTCATTATTATTATTATCATTGTTGTTGTTGTTGTTATTATTATTATCATTGTTGTTGTTGTTATTATTATTATTATTATTATTATCTTGTGCTGTGGAGCTTTCCGGCGGGACACCTGAGCGTTTCTATCCTGACCCAGTCCAGGGCGGTGCTCTCCAGTCACTGTGTTGGTGGTTTCTGGGTGAAACCAGGACCTGCTGCTCTGACCAGGACTTGAGCTGTTCTGTTGCTGTCAGCGGCTGCAGGAGGCTGCAGCAGCTCAGACCACAGGAGGCTGGTTCAACGTCCAGCTGAAGCTCCTTCATCTCGCCCTGAGCTTCCATCAGAGAATCAGAGCCACGGCGGTGAAGCTGGTGAATGGAGGAGGGCCACCTCGTTAAGAAGGTTAATCTGAAAACCCCCGTTAAGGCTAATCCCATCAGTGACGCAGGCCTGGGTGTGCTTACAGCCAGCGGAGGCCTCCACAGGTGATCAGTGACCACCATCAGCGCCCTGCAGAGCTCCAGGACCAACGTTCAGCACCGATGAAGTGACGCAGCAGGAGGCCGACGCGTCTCTAACTGGATGGTAGATATGAAGGAAATCATGTCTTCATGCTTTTATATCACAGCCTGGATGGAAATAAAAGCAAAAGTTCTTCTTAATACGCCTCCAGTAGGTTCTACTCAGCGTGGGCTCAGAACCAGAACCATCACGAAGGAGGAGAGAGAAACGGCATCTACAGCCGTCCTCAGATCTGTTCATCTCCTCCATCAGAGAGAAGAAAGAACTGACAGCAGACACTCACTGGGAACTGAGGAAAGTGACAATAAATACAAATGTGTTCAATTATAATTTAGTGAAATCAGACGTTGGTTTGAACTGGGGTTGAAAAGAATCATTAAAAAAAACAAAACTGTCCTGAACCAATGAGAGGCCTTTGCTGATGAGCAGTGGACCAATGAGAGGCCTTTGCTGATGAGCAGTGG
>NW_007578646.1:244691-248015 GCF_000690725.1 Stegastes partitus | reverse complement strand
CAGTGACTGAAGCTGTAGTTTCCTCTGATGGGAGGCTGTGAACATGTGAGGACTGGGTGCAGAACAACGTGTCAGACTGACTGATGATCTGTTTTATGAAAAGAAAAGAGTGGAATCAACATGAAGAGTCCACAGGTGTCACCAGCACTGGGACCAGGTGGAGCCTCTACACACTCCAGATATTCTCCTGCTGATGTTTTTCATTCGTGTCTCAACACTTCCTGCAGTTCAGCCCAGAAGTTCCTGAATGTCTGTCACATGACTTCCTGTTGACTCACGAGCATCTCCAGGGCTGCACTGAGGCTCACACAGTTCTTAGTTTATAGAATCAGGTTCCAGCACACAGTTTGTTTTTAGAGGATGTCTGTATCAACGCTGCTGCAGGTCAGGAGGAAGCTCATGTTTTCTCCTGAGTCACTCAGGACTTCTAGGAGCTCTGACCGGTTTGGTTTTTACAGAACCCACATGTTTTTATGGCAAACATTGAAACGAGACACAGAATAAAGTAAATGTGATAAAACAGCTCGACTTTAGGCTCCGATTTGGTGATTTGATTTTTTGGCGGAAACAAACATTACACGTGATGCGTTCAGGGAGCGTCAGAAAGCTGAAAACCCTCCTTCTGTTGTTACAATTTCTGTCTCAACATCAGATGTTTTGAACGCTGCTGGTGGATTTTAAGGTTTTACATCAAATTGATCCTGAATGTGTTCTGATTAATCAACTCATCGAACTCCTGGAGGTGTTCTTCAGCTCAGAAATGAGCCCTGCTGGTCGTAACCGTGACAACATGCCGCCCCACGCCTCCACACCTCCACACCACCACACCACCACCACGCGTCCACGCCGCCACGCCCTGCAGCTGACTGGTTGGTCTGGACATGGGCTTGAAACAGCAAACAGAACCAAACCCTCGGTGCACACTGAGCAGAGAGGAACTGGGTCCAGGCCCGTGATGGAGCCGGACGCCGGTGAGTTCAGTCGGATCAGCTGTGAGTTAGCCTGGTCGCCATGGTTACCTACAGGCTCAAGGAGCCATAAAACCTGAGGAGTTTCAGCTGTTTGGATCCATCAGAGGAGTACATCCGTCCTTCAGCATGTCTGACATGTGCTCTGGTTCTGTTCAGTAGAACGTGGTCGCTGAGCCCGGTTCTGGTTCTTTACATTCATTCAGACGATTTCAGGATAACTCGATACAGAAACGGTGCAAATGCAAGAAGTGAACTGTCCAGAGCCTCCAGCGCATGTGCACAACTCTCTGTCTGGTTGCTAAACGGTTCTATAAAGGTTGTATAAAGGTTACTGAAAGGTTAACCTTCACCTTTCAGCCGAGCACGATCCAGAACTCTCAGGTTATGACAGAAACTGCAGCATCAGCAGCGTGGGTCCTACCTTCAGTCACCTGACGGCGCTCTCAGGTGGTCGTCCGGTTTCCTGTCCGGCAGCCAATCAGAGAGCGGCACCAGGCCGGTCCAGATGGCGCGGCTCGAACTCCCTCCGGTCTGCTGCTGCTGCTGGACGGACTGAAGAACCGGAGCGAAGGAGGTCCGAGCAGAAACCCCCTCCTCTGAGAGAGAGAGAGACACACACACACACACACACACACACACACACACACACACACACACACACACACACAGGAGGAGGCCCGGGGTGAGGAGTGTGTCGGAGAGGAATGTGTTAATGACCGAGCGTCCAAACTTCTGCCAGCTTTCTACACAAGCTGAGTTTTTAGCTTGACTTTGTCCTGCACTGTAAAAAATCATCTGTAAAAATAAAAACTAAAGAACATCTGGCAGCAAAGGAGGCCAGAACAAGAGCAAAGTGGAGTCCTGTAACTGGAGGCAAACATCTGTAAAATAAATCTATTTGTAGCTGATTGAAACAGTCAAACACTGTGAAAGAACAAACTACGATTATAAAAGTGTAAAAACGCTGACTCATGATGGAGACATTACAATGACTCAGCAGTAAAAAGAGCAGAAGAACAAAAGACAGCCATCGAGTGGAGAAGCAACGACATTTTCTTTTTTTTAGTGCTTTCACATTCATCACCTTTAACGTCATCACACAAGAAGTCTGACTAATTAAATTCTAAATTAATGAAACTACGTGCAAAGATAAGAATCAAGACGTTAGACAAAAAAAAACCAATATAAACATGAACATGAACAATTAGCAGCCAAGATAATTAAATACAATAAAATCAGGTGCATGTCAGTGTTTCATGAACTTGTTCTGCTGCAAACTTCAAAATGTTAAAACACATAAAGTCAGCCGATGAGCTGGAGTCGGTGTCACCGGGTCATCTGGAGCTCAGAAACCACAGAACTTAGATCTGCAGGAAAAGTTTCAGGTGTCAGAATAAAACAACCAGAAGCCAAACGTGGTCCAGTTTGTCTTTTGTTCATCTTTTAGTTCAGAATCAAAAACCAGAAGTCATCAGACGTGTTTGGTCTGAACATCTGAACCTTCTGATCTCACTGCAAACAAAGTGTTAAAAAAGCTATAAAAATGTGATTTATTATTTAGTTTGTTTTTTTAATTCTGACGCCTGAAATGTTTTGTTTTTCTGTTTTTGGTTTTGAAACACATTCTCATTGTTGACTTGCAGATCATTTCGGTTCTGTCCGACCCGTCTCAGACAGATCCACGTAAACCTTCCCGTTTCAGTCCTGAACTATTTCTCTGAAGCATCATTTAGGTGTTGAAGCTGCAGACTGCTGAGTCGTCTTTTAGCTCCTATCAGCAGCTCGATGGCAGTTCACAGGAAACAAAGACGAATAAAAGCAGACGCAGGTAAAGTCGCTGAGTTCTGGTCGACGTGTCGACGGAGCCTCAGAGACACCATTTCATAAAAACAGCGAGGTAGACGATGAACAGTGAACCCAAGTCCAGCTCGTTCATGTTCCTGATGTGTGTTCTTCTTATTCATGTAGTGAACATGTAGGACACACACCTCCTCTTTAGTCTACAGCTGTTTACTTGCTTTTCTCACTGCAGACGTCTCCTGTGGGCGTAATAAAGGATGTTCTGTTCTGTTCTGGTCTAACTGTGGTTCCGTTCAGCTGCACGTGCTCAGTTAAAGGCTCCAGACCCACAAGGAGGCAGCGTGGTACAGTAGGCGCGTCGGGACACAGGGGGCGCCGTCGCCGCCTCCAGCCCGGCCAGGGAGACGGGTTGGCGGGCGGCCAGGACCGAGCGGGGCCCCGAGACGTCCAGAGAGTGACCCGGAGACCCGGCTGTCGCTGCACATCAGCATCAAGCGCACCCACAGCAGCCGCGGGGTCAGCGGAGGGTGGAGATAAGTGTCTGTGTTTGTGT
>NW_007578646.1:241732-243291 GCF_000690725.1 Stegastes partitus | reverse complement strand
CCATCAGCTGGCTCTACCAACTGGCTCCTCTGGTCTCTGGTTCTGATCCATGCTGCATCTATTCATTGATCCAGTAGGATGGGTTTAGAAGATGCTGGTTTAGAACCAGGTCTTGTGACTTTGAGCTGATGTTTGGTCATTTCTCCTGATGGAGCTTCAGGTCACATGACACATTGACAGACCGTCAGAAAGCTGGAAACATGGTGAGCTTTTCTGTTTGTATCGTTTCTGGTTCTGATAAATGGATCCATTTTAATAGATTAGTACAACGTGCTCCTTGAAGCCGGCCGGGGAGGTTTTAGGAGCTTCAGACTGAATGAATCTGGTTCTAACATCAGCTCAGAGCAGCTTGTTGGTTTAAATCATCATTTCCAGAGAGGAGACCAGGTGTCCAGGTGAAGCCACAGAGACCCTACAGGAGCCGTTCTTCTGCTACTCTGAGGAACATCTGGAGCTAGAACCCGACTCTGCTGGACTTTCTGCAGCTTCAGCTCCAAACAGTGCCTCCTAACGTTTGTGGAGGCGCTTCAGGAGAAGATCAACTCCACGAGACCAGCAGTCTGCTCTGCTGCTCAGACAGCGGCGCTGTCCGGGTCACATGGTGGCGCTGTGCCCGGCGGGCCTTGTTTACCCTCAGCTCCGTCTCTGCCTCCCCTTGTTCACACAAACAGTGCCCATCCCCCTCCGGCCCGCGGCGCCTGGCTGTTGTGTGGAAACACGAGTAACCCCGCTGCCCTCTGAGTGTTTCTGCTAAACCGACCGTCAGCCGACCAGCCAGCGACCCATCTGCCGGCCGGCCCGCCCCACTCGGTACCTTTTGTTCGCTCAGAGGCGCCGAAGCAGCCGCAGCACAAACCTCCAGACGCTCATTTGTGGTTCTGAGGAGGCCGGCTCGGTGCAGCGACAACACACTCAGCTGTTCTGGTTCTGCTGCTGCTCAGGGTGAAAACAGAACCGGGTTCTTGTTGCTTCAATGTGAGCAGACATCAGTCAGAATCAGAACCTGCTCATTTCCTCATGGAAGCTTCAGCTTCACTCTGAACAGTCGGTCAGGGTGCTGGTCCAGATCAAGCTGTTCACACGGTTCTGATCATGACGATGATGAAGTTCTGCATTTACAGCCAACGAGCAAGTCAAAGGTTCTGTCAACAGAACCAACAGAAAGGATGACCAATCAGCGACTGTTTGACTGTGATGTCACATTAAAGCTCCACAGCAGCTCTGATGTTGGTCTTAACGACCTGATTAACGAGTGTTTGTAATCAGAGTTAATCAGATGCAGGAGGAGCTGCAGCCCGGTCCTGGAGCTGCAGCCCGGTCCTGGAGCTGGAGTCCTGGAGCTGCAGCCCGGTCCTGGACCTGGAGTCCTGGAGCGGACCGACCGTGTTAAACCCTCGGCGTCGCTAATGGAGTGAAGCTCTCAGTGTTTGACTGAAGCAGAGCGAGGAGGCGTCCACACGTCAAACAGCTTCAGCGTCACACGCAGCGAGTCCAGGCTCGGCTCCACGGCGCCGCCCTGCTGCTGCAGCGCCCACACTGCACCCCAACACTGGACCAGG
>NW_007578646.1:238442-241427 GCF_000690725.1 Stegastes partitus | reverse complement strand
TTGTTGTTGTTGTTGTTGTTGTTGTGCTGGACGTTCAGGCTCCCATCAGGATCATTTCTGTCCTCAAACAACAAGTTTGTCACAGAATACTGAGCTGGACCAGGACTGTCCTTCACACTGTAGAAAGTGCTGCTCTCTGGGAGCTTTTCTGTTTTGCTACGATTTTAAATGAAATTCATTTAATCAAATAAAATTATTGTAATTTTACTCGACAATATCTTATAAAACCACCATAAAGGCCAGAACTGCTTCTAACATGAGAAAAGATTTATTCTGCCAAATCGTGTTTCTTCTTTTCAGACGACACCCAAACAATTGGCTGTGATTAGAATAAAAACATGTTTATGAAGGATTGAATCTGTTTGTTTCTGTTTTGTTAAACTGCAGAAAAAATCCATTAAATCATCCCAAAGAGCAAAAACTATAAAACGTCTCAACAGTAAAACTACAGCCGCTGATCTGACCTCTGGGTCCCAACAGTCACTCAGCGTTCTGGTTCTGGTTCTGGTTCTAGTTCTGGTTCTGGTTCTGGTTCTAGTTCTAGTTCTGGTTCTAGTTCTAGCTCTAGTTCTGGTTCTAGTTCTGGTTCTAGCTCTAGTTCTAGTTCTAGTTCTGGTTCTAGCTCTGGTTCTAGTTCTAGTTCTAGTTCTAGTTCTAGTTCTAGCTCTAGCTCTAGTTCTAGTTCTAGTTCTAGCTCTAGTTCTAGTTCTCGTTCTGGTGTCGTCTGGTGTTCAGAGCTGTGAGGGGAGCCTCCACAGACAGTGTACCAGCGACTCCTCCTGATGCAGGAACACAACAGACAGAAAACAGCTGGACGAGCAGCAGCAGCTTCATGTGAGGATGTCCAGGATGAGCTGGACCTCCATCTCCATGATTACGACTCCACAGTGTTTCTATGTGGACGCCGTGGATTAGAACGCTGACTTTAATGTTCCCCGTGTGTGTGTGTGTGTGTGTGTGTGTGTGTGTGTGTGTGTGTGGGATTAGTCTCTATTTGAAGTGTGAGGTCCGCTTTAATCTGCAGGTCGCTGTAAACAGATGCAGTGATCCCGCCTGTCTGAACACAGTGTTCGCTGCCAGCGTTACACAACACACGGCGGCAGATTAACACACTCATTTCTCTCTGCCCGCTTCCTATGGAGTCACACCAACCTTATAGATGACGGTGGACGCTGCCAGCCGATTGGACGGGCCGCGTCGCAGGCTCCGCCCCCCCCAGCGGTTTCTGCTCCAGTTAGCAGGTGGGACCTCAGACGACCTCTGACATCAGTGGCATCCTGATGCTGCTGCACACAGTCATGCATCACAGCGCCGCCGTCTGAACACAGCTGACGGCAGCAGCTCCACCTGTCTGACGTACGCACTGATCCTCCATCAGGACTCTGAAGGTCCCAGACGGTGGAGGTGCTGCTTCATGGGGCTTCAGGCCTTAAACACCTGGGACAAGCTGCAGAGATATAAAGATGTTCAGGTTTACTTCCTGCAGCTGCTTCTGCTAACGACAAGCAAAGCTCCCCAAATGTTCTGCTGCACGAGTGAACACCAGCGTCCTGATGCACCGCCAGCGTCCTGATGCACCGCCAGCGTCCTGATGCACCGCCAGCGTCCTGATGCACCGCCAGCATCCTGATGCACCGCCAGCATCCTGATGCACCGCCAGCATCCAGGGAGCTGAGCGCCCAGCGGGCTACTGCCAGTGATGGACAGGTCCCCACAACGATAGGAAGAGCCTACTGCTAGCACGTTGTGGCTACGCTGGCTAACGTTAGCTCTGATGGTGGAAGTAGCTGTAGTAGTAGTAGTAGTACTTGAAATATTATTAGTAGTAATAGGTGTAGTACTAGAAGTAGTTGTAATTGTAGTAATTGAAGCAGTCCTAGTAGCAGCAATGTGGCTAATATTAGCTTTGATGGCAGTAGTAGTTGTAGTAGTAGTAACTGAGGTAGTATTAGTAGTAATAGTTGTGGTAGTAGTAACTGAAGTAAAATCATCATCAGTAGTAGTAGTAGCTGAAGTAATGTGGCTAACATTAGCTTTGATGGCAGTGGTAGTTGTAACAGTTGTAGTAGTAGTGCTTGAAGTAGTATTAGCAGTAATAGTTGTGATAGTACTTTAAGTAGTAGTAGCTGTAATAGTTGTAGTTGAAGTAATTTTAGTAACAGTTGTAATCATAGTAACTGAGGTGAAAGCAGTAGTAGTAGCTGAAGTAATGTGGCTAACATTAGCTTTGATGTAGTAGTAGTAGTTGTAATAGTTGTGGTAGTAGTACTTGAAGTAGTATTAGTAGTAATAGATGCAATATTAGTAGTTGAAGTAAAATCATCATCATCAGCAGTAGTAGCTTTAGTAGTACTTGAAGTAGTATTAGTTATAATAGTTGTAGTAGTAGTAACTGAGGTAAAAGCAGCAGTAGTAGCAGTAGTAGCACCAATGTGGCTAATATTAGCTTTGATGGTGGTAGTAGTAATAGTTGAAGTAGTATTAGTAGTAACAGTTGAAGTAAAATCAGCAGCAGTAGTAGCTGAAGTAATGTGGCTAACATTAGCTTCTATGGCAGTAGTAGTAATGGCTGAAGCAGTAGTACTTTAAGTAGTAGTTGCAACAGTAGTAATTGAAGCAGCAGAAGTAGAAGTAGTAGTAGTAGTGGTAGCAATGTGGCTAACTTTACCTTTGGTGGTGGTAGTAGTAGTAGTTGTAGTAGTATTATTTGAACTACTAGTAGTTGTGGTCGTAGCAGCAGCAGCAGTAATCTGGCTAACATTAGCTTTGATGGTAGCAGTCATAGAAGCTGTCGTAGTAATGTGGCTAATGTTTGCTTTGATGAAGGTGGGGTAACATTAGCTGTGATGGTGGGAGTAGTAATAGTTGAATTAGCACTAGCAGTAGCAATGTGGCTAACTTTACCTTTGGTGGTGGTGGTAGTAGTAGTACTAGTAGTAGTAGTTGAACTACTAGTAGTGGTAGTTGTAGTAGCAGCAGCAGCAG
>NW_007578646.1:227226-237861 GCF_000690725.1 Stegastes partitus | reverse complement strand
TTAGCTCTGAGCATATGCTGCTGCTATCTGCTAGCTTCTCTCCTGCTCTTAAATGAGTCAATTAATCTTTTTGAATCCATCCATCGTTTACACTAATTAGTTAATCTGTCAACAGATCAATCAGCCCTGCAGCAGCAGAGGAGGCAGCTGGGTCACAATACTCTGAGGTCATTCTGCACCTTCAGGGAGCTAGCAGAGGTCCTGATCCTCAGCCTCCTCCTCCCAGTCTGGTGGTCTGTCCCCAACCAGCTCAGCGTCCACCTGCTGATACAAGACTTTGAAAATGAGCGCTGGTGTCAAAGCCGGGCTGCGTCTCCAGCAGCAGCAGCAGCAGCAGCAGCAGCTCAGCCTGCAGTGCTGTTCTGAGACGGCTGACAGGTCCAGTCAAAACACACAACGAGAAGAAGTGAGGAGGCTCAGCTCAGTGACTGGAGGCTTTCTGGGGATGAAGGTGGAGATCAAAACACCAAGACCCGAATGAAAACACTGAAGACACAGATCAGGACGAGCACACAGGGATTAAACAGTCCTTCAACATTCATCACAGACGTCACAAGATCACGTCGAGCTTGGAGGAAGATCACTTTTATTTAAACGCTGTGCGGTGACCAAGAATCATACGTCTTCCTGCAGGGTCACAACCTTCTCCCAGCATGCACCAGGAGAAAGAAAATAATAACCTGCAAGGAGTCACTAGAACCAGCACAGACAACTTGATATATCTGTCTGCTCCCATCATGATTTTACTCACCGTGGCTCGTTTTCTACGACAATCCAAAGTCCTGCACGTGTAGGGGGACAGCACAGATATAACGAGGAGAGAAACTCAGAGTGACACACTTCTACAGACATAAATCATAAAGGAGAAGAAAAAACTGGTGAATTTGTTTGATTTTTTATTTGACAAACATGTAAAATACAATAAAAATAAATGAGAATCAGCATGAGGAAGTTTGTCCCAGATGCCCACAGATGTTTCCACCACGGGGGAAACATGAGACTCTCCATGTGGATGTTTTCATATTTACATGTTTAATGTGTTTCTAGTCCAGAGATTCTCAAACGGTTTGAGCCACGACCCCCAAGACAACATCAGTCTGTGTTCATGACCCCCAGTTTGAATTATTGCTATCTCATCAGTAATAACTAAGGTGTTAATTCCACTGATTGATCTCTCTACATGTTGATTTTCTTTTGAATGAATAAACTGAAATTATTTCAAACAAATTAAAGAGAAAAAAATATAAAAACAAAAGAAAATAATTTTTTAAAGAGCATTAAAAAAGAATAATAATAATATCACATAATCAAACCACATTAAGTTCAAAAAAGGAGTGAGAACAAGTCTACACTTCTAATGCTGACAGCCCTGACACACATTTATCTGATAAATGTAGGCTGTATTTTTATTTTTATTTATTTCCACTGATCTGGTGACCTCCTGAAATGATCTGGGGACCTCCACAGGGTCCTGACCCCCAGTTTGAGAACCACCGCTCTACAGGACGCTGCTCCGTCTGAAGGCTGCAGTAGAACAACTCCAGCTGTGGGTTTAATGTGGATTATGTGAATACTGCCTTAAATATGTAGAATGAATGAATGAATGAATGAATGAATGAATGGATGGATGAATGGATGGATGGATGAATGCTGCTCAGAAACCACGTCAACATGTTTAACTCTAAATAAATCCAATGACTCGTCCAGGGTAATGATGGGTAAACTGTTTAACACGACAGCCCAGGTTCTGGACTCCAGCCGAGGTTCTGGACTCCAGCAGGTCCACTCAGAGTGTTCTGAGCCGAGCACATGCTGTTGTTTTACTGCTGTAGCCTGACTCTGCGGGTTTGTCTGATGCTGTTCAGGTCTTTACTCCCGTTGCTGCGTCTCTGTGACGTTTTACATGATCTTCGTTTGTTTTCATGTATGAAGACATTAGATGTTGTTTCTGCTCGAGGTCCAAACCCAGAGGGCTCTGATGTAATCTGTCAAATTGCTCCGTTTCTATAATCTGTTTTCCAAACATTCGAGCCTTAATCTGTAAATTACCAGATAACGGCGGCGCAGGAGGAGGACGTTCGGCCTCCGGAGCCGGAGCACCGTTCAGTGGACGCTGTTTATATTCTGGCGGCCGGGTCCATGTGAGCGGTTTGACCCGTCTGGCGGCGCCGTCGACCTCGGCGGTGTGAAGCGGCTGTCAGACTGACCCAGAAAGCCGAGACGCTGCGCAGATCTCATTCGTTTTCCGGGGATTTTCGGCGCAGATTACAAAGGCTCTACCCCATTTGTTTTGTAACAAGCATGTGAAGTCAGAACTAATACGGACGCCGCCGCCGCCGCCGCGCTCGACTTCTAAATGCCAGGGGACCTTTTTAGAGGCTTAGGGCTGTTGAGCACATCCAACGCTGAGGGAGCAGAAGCCCCGCTAAGCTGCAGGCCAAAGTACTTCTTTGATTGTTTGTTCAAAATCTCCTCCAAAAGCCACGGAACAAAAACGGAGGACGGATTATCCCCTTTCAGAGAGGAAATGAAATTCTTCAGACGAGGCACTTAAACAGGTTCCAGGATGAGGCCGTCCGGGCGGCCAAACACGACGTCTACAACCTGCTCGCTCCCATCATTTAGAGATTCATCCACAGAGAACGTAGTGGAGCGTTTAATGAGGCCAGACAGAGGCTGGGAAGCTCATGAAGTCGCTGGTGGAGACACAACGGAGGCTGTTCCTACATCTCACCAAACAACTGGTCAGAGAGGCACCTTCAGCCAAAGCCATGTGGTCCATCTGCTGTCCACCACCCCCTCAGACCAGGTCTACAGGTAGATGGTTGTCTTCCCTGAGCCTGGTTCTGTCCGAGGCTTTTTCTCTCCTATCCATTAATTTTTTTGGTTCCTTCCCACCACTGACTGCTCCCTCATAGGGACCGCTGGGTTCTCTGTTCTCTAAGACCTTCCTGTGTGAAGCGCTGGGAGATGATAGATGCTGAGAGTCGGTGCGATACGAATAAAACTCATCCTTTCAGTTTGTCTTGCGCTCACCCAGAACCGGGTTGTGGTGGTAGTAGACCAGGCAGGGGATTCCACATGTTCCAGCTTCTCCTGGTGGATCCTGAGGTGTTCCCGGGCCAGAGGAGGTCTGCTACACCTCCAGCATCATGAGGTTTCAACCCAGTTTCCTGGAAAACCTCCAAACACAGGAGTCCAGGAGAGATCCACCACCTCAACCGGATGCTGTCGAGGTGAAGGAGCAGCGACTCTCCAGAACTTCTGACCTCGTCTCCAGCGACTCTCCAGAACTTCTGACCTCGTCTCCAGCGACTCTACCAAGAAAACCACCTCCAGCTGCTGTAATTAGGAAGAGGGAGCTGGAAGGGACATGCTGCAGTCCACCTGGGGACTCCTTGTAGACGGCGTTTGCCCGCTCGTGCATCTTCTGATATTATAGAGACCAAAACTCATCATCAGGACATGAAGCGATCAGGAGATATTTGCTGGCTGCTGCCCTGCAGGAAGCACGACGACCTCTCAGCCAGCAGATGAACAAACAGGGAAGGACTCCACATGTTCTGGTGATTCTCTGCTTCACATGCAGCTCGTATATAAGGCCAGGATTCATCATGTTTCCTGGACGTGTAGCAGCTGTTTGATGTGAATAGAAACACGTTGACTTCTTGTTTTTGTGATCTGACTCATTTGCTGAAGCTGTTTTCTAATTTAACGTTCGCTTCGTTGTAAAGAACTTTAATTCTGCTTTAATGAAGCTACGACGGCCGAGCGAGCCGCATCCATTAAGAACCCGTCTGGAGGGAATCGTTCAGGTCGCAACTGAATCTCAGATGAAAGCTGAGTCATGAGCGTCTGCTTTAGCCTGAGAGACGCACCACGTGTGACCGTCGCCGTTCACCAGGAAGCTGCTGAGAGGAGCTGCTCCTGCTGCTCCTGCTGCTCCTGCTGCTGCTCCTGCTGCTCCTGCTGCTCCTGCTGCTGCTCCTGCTGCTCCTGCTGCTGCTCCTGCTCCTGCTGCTGCTCCTGCTGCTCCTGCTGCTCCTGCAGTCGGACGCTGGGTCGGAGCCCGCGGACGTCCACCTCGTTGACCCACTAGGCCCTCCCCTCAGCCGGATCTGCTTCCCCTCGCCGGGTTCTAAACACTGATCAATGAGTAGTGGTCTGGAAAAGAGGGCGAGCTGGGTCCTATTAGCAGTTTGGGAGACCAGGCGGGTCCTTCGGTATCGGGGTCAGGAGTCCGTTGGCCTCCTAACACGCTGCGACTCTGCCGGACTCCCAGCTGTCTCCTCGCCTCAGAATCAGGCGGCGGCCCGCAGCGCCGCTCATTCATTTGAATATTTTCTGGGCTGATGAGGATGCGAGGGCGGCGAACTGCGGGCCAAAAGACGAACATGATTGCAGGGGACAAAATAATGACCAGTTGCCGCAAAGTTGCTAAAGTGTGTCATCCATTGTTACGCAAGCGGCAGCATGTGGCTGCAGCAGACATTAGGGGGTTTGTGCCGTTTGCCAACAGACTGGACCGGAACACCGTCGTGGGCCGAGACGAGACGTGATGCTGCTTACGCAACGCCCCGGTTCTGGTTCTGGTTACAGAAGAGCAGAACTGTGTGATCAAATGGACTGACGGAGCTTCGATCAGCCGAGAAAACATGGAAACGAGACGCAAAGATGCTGGATGAGCTCAACGCCACAATAAGGGACTTCTACACAACATGGTCACGCTTTGGGCTGTTTGTCGAGCTGATATCTAGACGCAGAACAGCCTCAAAGAGACGCAGAACAGCCTCAAAGAGACGCAAAACAGCCTCAAAGAGACGCAGAACAGCCTCAAAGAGACGCAAAACAGCCTCAAAGAGACGCAAAACGACCTCAAAGAGACGAAACACGACCGCAAAGAGACACAAAACGACCTCAAAGAGACACAAAACGACCTCAAAGAGACCCAAAACAACCTCAAAGAGACGCAAAACGACCTCAAAGAGATGCAAAACAACCAACAAACAGAGAAATTACTACAAAAAGATGAAAACAACCTCAAACACTGAAGATGTGACGAAGACTGAGAACATCTTAAAACAACTTTTTTCCGTCTCAGATAATCAGATTACTTCTTTTCAGACATCTCTGATTTGATTGGAACGATTTTTTCTCATGAACTAGATGTTTACGATGCTACCTGTGAAACTTTAGGTGGACTTATTGAGGGTTTTTAGAGATTTTACTATTTTTTTCGGACCCACTTTCAACACGTTTTGTTTTTTTCCGTTCATTGAAACTTGAGGCCGTTTGAACGACGATATCTGAGGAACTACTGAAGATAAAAACCTGAAGTCTCACTGTTGTTTCTCATCACGTCACTGATTTAGAGTCTGGACACGTTGATCAAAAAGCTTCTGATTACGAGTGACTTTAAATATGAGGAAAGTCACATCTTTGAGCACGAACTAGAAAACACTTATCTGTGCTGCAGAGGATGGACCATGATGTCCTACAGCAGATGTTGAAGGCACCTCTTTATTCAGAGACTTTATCCAGCTCCCTACCTGACTCTGTCTTACCGGTTCTGTAAACGGAGTCGAGGCTTGGTGTTTGCAGGTCAGAAGGTCACCAGCAGGAGGTCTCCCATGAGGCCTGGAGGTCTGAGACACACTAATGCAGATCTGCAGCCTGGAGAAGCAAACGGAGGCAAATGAACAGCTGGATGATGCTTTAAATCAAACAGACGGTCTTAGAATACGTCTCATCTGCCTCCTTCTTCTGCTGGACATCTCTGCTGGCTTCAGCTCCTGCTCAAACACACAAACCTCCACAGAAACAACAAGAGAAAGGTTCCAGTTCTCATTCAGTAAAGAAGCACCACAGGAGCAGACGATGAGCAGAACAGCTTCCAGGACCTGTTTTAATGACCACAGCTTCTTTAAAACAGAAAATAAAGAGTCTCCGTCTGCTCGTCGACGTCGCGGCCGCACAGCAGAGCACAAAGTTTAATGAATAAAAATCAGAACAGGTCCAGTCTTCACCTGATACAGAACATTAAAGGGGGAATAAAACAGAAGGAGGAGAGGACGGGTCGGTCTGGAGGTCCAGAACCAGCAACAAGTCTGATGAATGAACTAAAAGGAACTGAAAGGCTTCTGCTCTGGACCGCCGCCTCCTGGACTTCACGCTCCTGGACAGCTGAACAGGAACCTCACGTCGGTTCTGAGTGTCAGGGATAGGGTTCTGCTGTTTCTGGGATTCTTTAGCTCAGAACACGGAGCTTCAAACCAAAGGATCACAGTCTGACTGAAAGCTGTGAGATTTTCCAAACCAGAACCAAAAAACAAGTCAGAAAGAAACTCTGAGCTCATCTCTGGTGTTCGATGAGACTCATTAGAACATTTATACGTTTTCTTTTTTCCAACAAAAATAGACAAACTCCTGTCTGAAAATGTCAAAACTATGGGATGGTTTCAGAGTAACTCAACCCAGCATGGAACCACAAACTGATTCTGATGTGCAGGTGGACCAGATCAGTCCTCCTGAATGTTCACTAACTGCTTGTCTCGCTCGCAAATTAAAAAGAATAAAGAAAAACACCTTTAAGGTCATTTTAACACATAAAACACTTGATTCTGGCTTCAAATCCCAGAGAAGTGATCCCACATGAACCCTGATTTAAATGAAGCTGCAGCTCCGTTGTTCAGGAGCGTCAGAGAGACGGCCGGTCGGTCGATGAAGGTTCTAACGTCCCACAAACCAAATAAACACAAGACCCACAAACAACCCAGATGATGATCAGCTTGAGCTCTGAAGGGTTGAGCTGCAGCTTCCTGACTGAGCTGCTTGTCTAAAGAGAGAATTCCTAATAATCAATAATAACCAGCAATAATCAATAATAATCAATAACAATCAATAATAATCAATAATAACCAGTAATAATCAATAACAATCAATAATAATCAATAATAATCATTAATAATCAATAATAATGGGTAACAAACTCACACCGTTTTCATTCTGGACAGACGTAAAAACAGACAGTAAAAGTAAAAGACTTTCAGTTTGGTTCTGAAGCGGCCACTGAGCGCTGACAGTCCAACTGGACCCTGCAGAACCACGACAGCACATTTCTATCTTCTGGGAACCTTCTAGTTTTCAACCTTTCCTTCGTCCACTTGTCCGATGCAGGTGTTTCTCTCTGACCCGTTTTTAATGCTTAGAACTAACAGTTGGATTTGGTACGGTTCTGGTGTTCTTGCAGCGTTTCATGTCACAGAATGAGCAGAAGGAGGTGAACAGATGTGGGCCCACAGCGTTCTGACGGTTGGACCTCCACAGATCCTCATAAACAAAAGAGACCCAGAGATGAAGAACCCGCCATCCTGGTCCCGCTGGCAGCCCAGTAAACCCCACAGCTGTGTTCTGACACCAGACGTATGGATCTGAGTCCAGAACAAAGGAACCGTTGCAGCCGTTGGACCCAATCTTTCAAACATCTGAACCCAGGATCAGCTCATGTTTTTGTTCAAGTGTGTGAAAGTAGTGAAGCAGTTCTGTCCTGGTCCGGTCAGGGTTGGTACTGTCTGTACTGTGACTGTGGAGCCAGAGGGTTGCTGGTTCCGAAGCGGAGCGGCGCTGTCGACCCGCTGAAGGCAGTTCTGTAACTCTGAGAGGAAGGCACCGAGCTCCCCGCCACGCCCAGTCCGAACCCGGCCCCCAGCCCCTGAACGCCCAGTCCCAGGCCGGCACCGGGCCGCGCCAGGCCCTGACCCAGCATCCCCGCGTAGGGCGGCGCTCCGTAGGCGAGTCCCAGGCCTCCGTAGGGCCTGTGGGCCTGGTGACCCGGAGCCGGCAGAACCACCGGCTGCACGTTCCTGCCCGGCGTGTCGAAGGAGAACTCCGGTGGAGGGCTGCTGGGTTTGGACGGCGTGGAGGTCAGCGGGTCGAGTTCTGCCCCGGAGGACAGCAGCAGAGGAGGCAGAGAGGAGGACAGGGAGGAGTAGCCGTCAGCAGAACCCGGAGCAGCCGGGGAGGCGGTGAGGGTGCCGGTCAGGAGAGGCCGGGTCCAGTCGTCTTTGAAGATCTGGACGGTCAACGTGGAGACGAGCGGCAGCAGCCGGTTGGTGACGTGGGCCAGAACCAGCTGCTCGTTGGCGTCACGGCGGATCCGCACATGGGCAGAACCGGCCTGGAACACAAGAACGGAAGGAAGAGCTTTAACAGAACTGGCAGAAGGTTCAGCCACAAAACCAGCCAGATTAAAAATGAAAGTTCACCCCGACCCGACCCGTCAGGTTCATGTTTCTGTGCAAACGTATGATTTTAAGCAAAAAAGTTCTGGTCAGAGGTTAGAACTTTATGAACTAAAGTTCTGAAAGAAGCTGGAGAATCATCGTCTTTGTGCCGCTCTGTGGACCAAGAAATAAAGGGAGCTGGGTCGTGAAGTTCTGAAGGTTCATCGATACGTACGTCTGGTCCTCAACCTGCTCTGACGGAATAAAACCAGAACCATCCATCCATCATCTCTACACCTTAATCCTCACCAGGGTCATGGGGGGCGGAGTCTATCCCAGCTGACTCAGGGTGAAGGCAGGTTCACCTGGACAGGTAACCAGTCTATCACAGGGCTACACTTAGAGACAGACAACCAAGCACACTCACATTCACACCTACGGACAATTTACAATCACCAATTAACCTCAGCATGTTTCTGGACTGTGGGAGGAAGCCGGAGAACCCGGAGAGAACCCACACTGCACGGGGAGAACATGGAGACTCCACGCAGGAAGATCCCGGGTGTCCTCACCGGGACGCCAACCGGCGACCTTCTAGCTGTGAGGTGCTAACGATGTTAACGATGCTAACCACAGCGCCACCTGCAGTCCGTGTATCAGAGGAAACTAATTCAAATGCTCATAGTTGAGCCTCTGATCAGTGTTTTGTCCTGTTTGGTACCATCTGTGGGTGTTTGGGTCAATGTTGTACGAGTTAATATCAGAACTAATCAAAGACAGCTCCTGTTTCCTGATGATGTGTCAGTTCTCTGTTCTTCTGGTTCTGGTGGTTCTGTTTCCATAAAGATTTTATGTTACATTGAAGCAAAAGAACAGCCCAGAAACTGCTGCTGGAGTTTAGAGGGTGAAGAGTTATGAAAGCCGAGGACCAGACGGACTAGAAGGAGGCTCTAATGTGCTCTTTATATATCTGGTACCAGGTTCTGGTTCAGACTGAGACGCTGCAGAAGTCGTTTCTGATTGAAAAGTGCAGATTTGTCCCCAACCTTGAATCTGGGCCCGACATCGCCAGACTGAGGTCTCATTTTGTCCTCGTTTTGCTGTCCTCATGGGAATATTCAGACCTCGAAAGGACAGAGTCACACAAACGCACGGCCCGGCGCACACAGCGAGTCGGCCCGCGGGGCACGAGTGCAGTCAGAGGGTCAAATCAGTTTGGACAGCTGCTCTGTTAGCAGTGGGCCAACAACCAACAGTTGTGTAACTGCAGCAGCATCACGGACGACAACAGGAGCAGCGGCATCGATAACACAAACAAAAACAAAACAAACAGCGGGAGGGAGGGAGGGAGGGAGGGGAGGGGGGCGCTGCTCCACCTACAGGCCGCCGGAGGAACAGCTGCTACCTGAGCAGCCCACAGAGACGTCGCAGGACTCACTTGCATAACCGGCGCGTCACTCCGCCGCCGCCTCGCTGTTCTTAAAGCTGCAAACTCGCCGCAGCACAAAACAGAGACGCTACAGACCGAGGACAGGACGCAGTGTGCTCCTGCATCTCCTCACCAGCATCTGAAGGATGCTTCAGTCAGCGTCAGGCAGGTGAGCAGCTGCTTCATGCCTCAGGAGCATCACATCCACACATGCAACACAAACTAAATGCAGCAAAAGAGGCTGATGTACAGAAACCTGCCCTCTGTGAAGGTTGAATGCTGCAGGAGGACTCTATGGAGGTGGAACAGCTGTTGTGATCTTCTATTACTCCTGAATGTTCCTGCTGCACAACACTGGAGACAACCCACATTCTGTTGTTCTGTCACATACATCAGAACAACGTGATGTGGACTGATGCTCTAGAATCACTGGGATGACTTCTGCATGTGCACACAGACCAAAAACTAACTGCATAAAAGCTGGAGAAGTTTCTCTTATGATGTAACACGTGTGTCGTGCTTCGGGTAGATGTCCTGATCTGACTTCGTACTTGTCTTTATAAGAACTATGTGGATTAAAAAAACGCTAAAATCTGAATAAATTCAGCTTCAATCAGCTCTGTTCACACATGGAACACTGAATATTCATCTCACCTTAACGTTCAGACACAACAGTGATCAGGTTGTTTCTGACTTATTGAACAGTGACGACTTCACCACCAGTGAAACACAAACACCTCCTCAGACGTCAGCTGCAGCTGATGAACCCGTCAGATGCTGATCCATCCTGTCTGCATGTCGGGGATCACGTCGAGGTAATGAATCAGGCTGATGAGCACAGCTGTGTGTCTTTGCTCGTATGGATCCTAGCGTCTGTTCATCCTGCTGCCATGAATCATAAACCAACACCGGACGGCTGTCGATGATGCACCCTGTGCCTTCTGAAGGTAACGGCTGGATCGATCACATCTGGACTCTGCAGAG
>NW_007578646.1:224436-226597 GCF_000690725.1 Stegastes partitus | reverse complement strand
AGATCAGAGGCCTAAACAAACAGAGCAAGTGTGAAAACCGATCTTGAAAGCTGCTTTAAACTTTGCATCTCTGACAAAACGTGACGTTTAAAAGCGAGAAACGAACCAACAGCGGTGCAGCTCAGTGAGAAATCTTCTCCGGATAACGAGCCTGATAATAAACCGAGCTGCTGCTGCTGCTGCTGCCGTTGTCGTGGTGTGAGCCTTGAACAGCTAAAGAGGCTGTAAAACAGACGACGGAGGAGAGAGTGTTTCCCAGACCTCAGCCGCCCTGAACGCCAGCTGGGCTTGTTTGGCGACATGGAGCAGCAACAGAGACGACGGCAGCAGCGCTCCCTCCAAAAACCAGAGGAGGAGGAGAGAGGAGGGAACTCTCCGCATGAATGACTTGTTCCTTCTTTTCGTCTGGATGAACAAATCCCTGCAGATCGAATGACGAAGGAGGACGAACGAGACGGAGGAGGAGGGGAGGAGGTGGAGGGCAGGGAGAGACATCCAGAAACAAACAAAACAGAGCCGAGGTGTTCGGAGGAGGAACGCCGAGACACCAGGAGATCAGAGGCCCAGACAGCCTCAGGACCAGGACTGAGCCGGGTCCGATCAGCTCACCACCCTCCTGCTCCAGTTCTACTCACTGTGGGCTCATTGGTCACCTCCATGGAAGCAGCTCGACCAGGAGCAAAGAGAACTCAGAGATGAGGTCTTCTGGTCAGCAGGACTCAGTCACAACGACACAAATCATCATGAATGTTCTGACTGGTTTGAACAGATGGAGACAAACAGCAGGAGTCACATGGACAGCATGATTCCTCCAAGAGTTTCTGGAGGTGAACAAGATGCTGTAGATACCAGCATGTGGTATCTACATGCTCAGTACATCTCCACCCAGACAGACGTCCCACCGTGTTGGATGTATCTCCAACAGCCTCTGGTCACCATGCATGAGCCGTGCTGCGTTCATCTTACTGATCCAGTAGGTTTGGTTTCCTCTCAGGAACTCTGCCTCCAGTTCACCTGAAACTCTCTGAATGTTTGTCACATGACTGTTGGACGAAGCCAGTCTGCTGTTCACCGACTGTAATCGTTCTATCAGGGAATGACGGCACCGAGACATCCATGAATCAGCGGTTCTGGAGGCTTTCAGTCACATCACAAGAACCTTTTGAACACTTGAAGAGCATCTCGTCTACAAAAACACAGACAAGGTGATGTTTCTGAAACCAGCCAGTCGGCTGTTTGTAATGAGCCTGATCATCAGACGTCCTCAGTAGGTTCACACAGGAACCACCGGATCGGACCAACGTCTGAAGACAACCCAGAGCTTCCCCTTCTGGGTTCGTCCTTCACCGACTGAAACGATCTAAAACTGCATCCAGCTGCCACCTGACAGCTTCACAGACTGATTGTAAACATACCAGAGATCCGAAGCCAACGGTCCAGAAGTGCTCGTTGCGAACCTCCAGCACTCCGTCCAGAGTCGACACCTAGACGGACGCAGAAAAGAACGATTAGCTGAAAACAAGAACCAAGCAGTCACGTCTGTCTGCTGTGTGGTTTATAAAGAGTCTGAAGTCAACCTGATATAAAAGAAGTAAAGCTAAATGCAGTCGGTGTCTCCCTACGTCCTCCTCGGCTAAAGCTCCAGGAGCACCGTGAGCAGAGCGGCGCTGCACCTCCTGCATCAGCTGGAGCTTGAGTTTCTCTCAGGTTGAGCTTCTGGTTTCACATCAGTACCAGACAGGACGGATGATCACAGCTGTCAGTCTCAGGTCATCCTAAAAGCATAAACTCTGCCTTTTATCTAACAGTCCGTCTCCAGGGTTGGAATGTACGGTCAGAAACGTCTCGCTTCATCTGAGTGGATCTTTGTATCTGGATTACTGCCTGAAACTGATCCACTTCCTGTTTGGAGTCACAACGGTCTCTTATGGAGTAGAAACAAGGAGCTGTGGCTTTTTTCTTCTTAATAAATTCATATCAGACGGAAAGTTCTGTCTCCGATTACATAAACAACCGTCTGACAACTTCACGCCATGCAATATGTAAAACATAATGAATTAAACATCACACCAAATCTATGACACGGGGTCCCTCAGATATTAGTGCTGATGTGACAAAGTGCTGCTGCAGAAGATGAACCCTGTAGAGATGGAGTCTATAG
>NW_007578646.1:219808-224051 GCF_000690725.1 Stegastes partitus | reverse complement strand
TAGTGATGGAGTCTCACCTCTCGGAGCAGCTTGTCCAGCTGGCCGATGACGTGGGAGGGCGTGGTCTGTGGACAGCAGACGGTGAAACATTTAGAAGAGTCTTAATGTGTGAAACAAGAACAAGCATCCTGGTCCGTACCTGCAGCAGAACTTTGCCGCTGTAGACGCTCATCGGATACATGGTGCCGAAGGTCATGAGGGCGATGGCGACGGCCGACGCCGTGTCCACCGCGTTGTAGTTACTGAACACAGGAAGAGGAGGAGAAGTTAAAAAGGGGAGGCGGCTTCTCCACGTTTACCGTAATGTCTGGACTATAAGCTCCTACTTCCTTCACATGCTTTGAACGCTGCAGCTTAAACAACGATGCAGCTAATTTATGGATTTTTACGAATTTTCCTCGAGACCAAAGTGACGCTGAGAGCGACGACGACAGAGAGACTGAGGAAGTGATGAAGGGATTCTGAGGCGTCGCCACCTGCAGCCCTTTTTAATTTAGGTTTGTTATTTTTGCTCTAACATGAGGGCGATGTTACAAACACGAGCATCCTCTGGCCTCTGCATGTCTCAGGACACATTTTAGTTCAGCAAAGTTGAGTTTCCAGCAGCGATGGAACCCACCAGAGCGTCTCAATGAGCCGGAGAGAGACGAACACTTACTTGATCTCTATGAGCATGTAGGTGATGCAGAGCGACAGAGCTCCGGCCACGTTGATCAGGACGAACGGGTTCATACGAGGCAGCAACACACTGCTCAGGCCTGGAATGATGCCACACAGACTGCACACACGCACACGCACACGCACACACACACACAGAAACATGATCAAATGATTGACGTTCGGCTCGTCTTCAGGTCGTTTCACCGTTAAAACAGTTAAACGTGATAAACATCAGCATCCTGTTGATTTAAAGTCTGAAGCTGGAGGCTGAAGTCAATGAAGGAGCAGCGACTGAAAGACAAACATGTCTGGTTCTACTGTCGGTTCTGATCAGCTCAGAACACGTGTGATCAGTTTATTCTGGTTTAATGCAGCAGCTGTCATCAGATCTGTCGCTGCATTTTAACCCTCTGAAGCCCAGACCAGCCAGAGGATTCTGTTTAACTGTCTGCAGGACTTAATGTTGCAGAGAAACATGAGAACACAGCGAGTAAAAGACGCCCAAAACTCAGCATAAATGATCCTTAAAGCACCACTTCTGATGATGACGGCATTTTAATTTTCTGTTTAATGGTGAATGAACTAATAAAACTGTAAATAGATTCACTAAAGACTGTTTAAAAGATGCTCCAGGATCAGAGGGTCAGTGTCTCCATGTGGTGCTGATGCTGCTGTGGTATAAATCTGTGCTTCAGGACAGATGGACCAGACTTCTCCTTCATCTCCCTTCATGGTGGAACAGCATCCATCTCACATCAGGAGAACTCTATTCAACGTGATGGACTTTAGTCGGCGGCCGCTCGGGTTCACATCGACGCTGAACCAGAACACACAAACTGTGCTGTGACAATAACATGTGAAAGCAGAGAGTATTTTGAGGCTCCTGTTGGCCGAGGAGGAGCAGCGCTCTGAGCTGCAGCTCATCCTCTGTGTTTATGTTTGTCTCCAGGATTAGGCCTTTAACCCGATCACACCATCATGATGGACTTTAGGGGACTTGAACTGGGCTTGATGGGATCATTCTTGTTGTGTTTCATGTTCTGTTCGCTAAGCTCCTGGACGGCACCACGGCCACGGACAGGAGCAGTGGAGTCTGGCTCAGAGCTGATCCACGCTGGACTCTGTTTGGTTTGATTAATCCCTGAACGGTAAGAATGTGAATGACTGTAAAGAAAAGAGTGATCATTAGACACAGAGTGGCTCCATGAGATCTGATCAGCTGATCAATCACCCCATCATGGAGGCCGACTGCTCTGTTCAGCTCCGACACACCAACACAGACTGGACCTCGCTGATAATCCAGAATGATTCTGATGGATTAAAGACCTGGACTGAACTGAAGACAAACGATTTCAAAAGCTGCTGATAACAGAGACTAACGTGTAAATGTGACCGACTGCTTCAGCTCTAACCAGAAAAACAAACGTGAGCTGAAATAGTTTTAACAAACGAGATTAACTGGCTGAAAACAATCAGGTTTAAAATCCTGTTTACAGTAAGAGCCAGATGTTTGTGAGGCTTCTTCACGATGGACTCGTTGTTGTTGAGCCACAGGAGGTCACTCACCTGAGATGTCTTCACATCGTTTATCAATGTCTTCTTTTTAAAGGTAGATTAATCAATTAAAGCTGAACAAACCTGTTAATTAACCAGTTTGTTGGACATAAAACTAGAAGCTGTTTTGATTAATCAGGAAAGATTCTGTGTTTTTATCATTTGTAAGTTCAATATGTTGGATTTTTATCTGATTGAATTAAAGGTTTGTAGATGGATGAAGAAATATTTTTTTCCCCAAATTTTCAAATATTTAACAGAAAGAATTAATAAATGACAAAGTCTATGAATCCCCAAAGCTTAAAGAAAAGAAGTTAAATACAGAAATGACCAACATCAGGTTATTCACCAGCAACAAACCTGCACCAGATCTGAGCCGTAGATCATCCTGTCTGATCAACACCTCTTTAAAACACCAAAGGTGCCAAACCCAGACTGGAGCCGGTAGTGACTGGGCTTCACCCTGCAGCACCGTGACCGTCAGGCTGAACTGCAGGCAGTGTGGACCTGAGAACCTGTGGAGCTTGTCTGTAGATAAACCACGTTGTGACGGCGTCGTGGAGCCCGACCCTGGTGCTCCGTCACGTGTCGCCTCCACAACAGCTGGCTGCTCCGGAGGCTGAGGTTTAATCAGCAGGACCGGACTGCTGCTGGTTTAATTGAACGAGGTCGCTGAGGACACGAGTCAAGAACTCCCCCGTCCATAACCGGAGCCTAAACACAGCCTGGGAGGGTTTTTAAAGAAGGATCTGCAGCTTTATTCAGCCAGCGACGGCGAGCAGGCAGAGACACAAGAAGGACCGATCGCAGACACCACAAACAGACTGATGGTGCCGTTGGACCCAGCAGAACTGAGCTCGCCTTCACGTCTCTGACTCACAGGAAACGAGATCCTCCTTCTCAGTCCTGTCCACAAACTTATGGCCAGATTTAAAACACCAGAAGATATAAACCCAGCAGACATCAGTTGGACACGTAGCTGCATTCTGACATAAATAACTGATGACTTCACGACGCCGTTCTGCTGCTTTCTGACTCAGAACCGGTCCAGAACACTGAAGCGTCTGGACGTTTGGTCGCTGCAGAACGATTCAGTTTTCTACTCATGTGTTTGTCACATTTTAAATGAGCAAAAAATAAAGAAAAAATAAAGAACAACGTGTTTCTACAGACATTTGGCATCACTTATACATGAATGACTGGAACTTGGTCGTGTTGTGTAATCAGGTTTCACACATTTTCTCTGTTTGGTTAAAGTTCAACTAAAAACTTAAAATCCCAGAAACAATATTTGAAGTTGTTGTTTGAGCTTAAAAGCTGTGAGCCACGTCCACATCAGTAATCTGTGGGTCACAAAACTGGATCATTTCACAACATGTGACCAGAAAACTGCTCATTTAAAGATGCTTTAGTTTTAAAATGCATTATTTTTACACATATTTAAAAGAAAAAATAGATGTTTAAACTGTTATTTTACAGATTTTCTCCACTTGTTTTAATTCTAACTAATAACTTGTATGAAAAATATATATTTTAGCAAATAACCATAAAAAACTGTGAAAAACTGAACAAATCAAAAGTCTGTATTTTTACAAACATGAATTGGTTCTTTTACAACATGTGGCCATAAAACTGCAGCTTTACTGTGTTCAGAGCTCCACAAACACTTTTCTGATGTTTGCAAAAGAAAAACAGCAGCTTCACTGTTTTTAGTATTCGTTCTTATTCTGGCCCGTCTGCAGCCACATTCACAGTTTAAGGAGTTTGTTTGTATTTTCACTACGTTGACGTCAGAGTTCTCCATCTCTGTGGAGTCTTCACTCACTGGCTTCTTCCTGTAGGAACATCTACACAAAACCATCCTCCAGCCACATGTCCACGGGCTCTGAGCAGCTCCACACAGACAAGGAACTTTCTGTAAAGTAATCACCACACATGAGAACATCCTCAGACTAAAACACACAGAACATCACAGCACTCGTTAGCTTCCATCCATCATCTCTACACCTTCATCCTCACCAGGGTCATG
>NW_007578646.1:210811-218722 GCF_000690725.1 Stegastes partitus | reverse complement strand
GGAGGAGCTGAGTGGGTTAGCATCAGCAGGAGGACGTGGAGGAGCTGAATGGGTTAGCATCAGCAGGAGGAGCAGGAGGAGCTGAGTGGGTTAGCATCAGAACCATCAGCATCAGAACCATCAGCATCAGAACCATCAGCAGCAGCTTCAGCAGCACGTGTTTCCTGTGACGACATGGTGAAGGTCAGCGCTCGGTGTCATCCAGACCGACCCTCAGACGGTGAATAACGGAGCCCTGCTGGGACCAGATGTTTGTGGGACACGTGGTGACTCACTGCAGGACGCCGTGTGTTCCTCCCGACCCACCGAGCCTCCGTTTGGAGTCCAGAGCCGAGCAGTGATTCAGACGGCCGGGCCGCTGGGTTCCCACATTCATCGTGCTGTCTCCTCCTCCACCCGCGGGACTTCTTGATTCATGCAGAGGACGAGGCTTCCTGTCTGGTCCTGCTCTCCGCTATCGTCTGACAGCCGCTGCACGAGGCTCCAGCGGTTCACACATCTGTCTGAAACTCTGGATTAAATAAAGGAGACCACATCCATACCTATCCACAGAGATCCTAATGAACCCCACTGTGGCAGGAGGAGCACTAACGACCCACATAACGAGGGGGAGGAGCAACAAACCTCCAATTAAAACCCAAACTCAGGTGTTAATGTCTCCTTCAGGATATCAGGATGTGGAACTCCCAACTAGTCAGTCAGAGCTGATGGAGCCTCTTGGATGAAGGTGGAACGTCTTCAAGGAACTCAAGCAGGTCCAGATGCTACCATTAATCCACCAGAACATAAAAACAGAACCTGAATCGTTCAATCGTGACTTTTGGTTTTGCCAAGTAAAGGAACCAGAACTGTGAGATTTAATCCAAACCAACGGACTTCATACTGAACAGATGTCCAGAACCAGAGCGTGTGCACTGAGCAGGTTAAAGCCAACAGCCTGTGATCCAGTCAGGAGGCTGGATCACGTCCTCAGAACCAGAAACAGTCAAACACAGACAGAAGAATGACTGGACATGAACCTGAACCAGTCGTTCTGTCAGAAAACTTCAACAAGTCTGAACTTATCGGCACCATGTTTCATCACAATCCATCTGTTCTGAACGTCTCGTTTAAGATTTCACCAAAACAAACTGTTTGAGCAACTCCTGCAAAGAAACTCAGCTGGACCGGTCCTTCACCAGAACTCTCGTCTGGACTGCAGCCAGTGTTCACACAGAGCAGAGGTCTGAAGCCTGTCGTACGTGGAGCCACCATTTATATGTCCAGAACCAGTCACAGCTGTGTCAGAACAGTTCTGCACATGTTGGGTCCAGCTTGTTTTACAAATATATTTCACAATATTCTACTTTTTAATGATTTCTGGCCTCTAACTCTCTACTTCTAGCCCAGTAAGTCAAGTCCTTCTCATGTGTGCAGTATTTAGCTGCTCCCGTGTGATACCACTGATCAGCTCGGCAGAACTGCAGCATCGGGTTCTGTTCTGACCTGGTTTGAACTTCCTGTATGTCACCAATGCATCAGTCTGACATCTGACTGCTTTCCTGCATTTCTTCTGTTACGTCATGTTCCTTCATCTGAGCGGTACCTGGTCCAGGTTCAGGACGAATAAAGGTTAATGTCATCTGGTTCTGGTTCCATGGAGGACTGGATAACCGGAGAGGTGAGTAGAAACATGGCTGACATCACAAAACACACCTTTAAAGCCTTAAACGCAGCATCAGAGCTCGATTCAGTAGAAGGAGGAGGAGACGCTGCAGAGAAAGCAGAGGAGGAGGAGGAGACGCTGAGGGAGTCCAGAGCGCTCCTCTAATCCTGCTGATGCATTGATATCATTTGACATGTGACCCGTGTGTGTGTTCATCCACCACAGAGCAGGATTACACACACAAACGTTTTGTAAACGTTAGTGTTGTAGCTGCAGCAGCAGCTCTCCAGGATCCACGGGCCGGACCAACAGGACCGACCGACGGCTCATCTGGAGTCTCATCATGTGTAGTTTTATTTATTCGGTTATCAGATGTTCGCAGACAGAAGATAAACTGATGGTACGTCTGGTGTTTCCACGCAGGGCTTTATATCAGCACAACAATAAGGTGGCAGCATAAAGGTTTGCTTTAAAGCTACATTATAAAAAAATTAAGAAAACAAATAAAAATGAAACAAATAACAAAAAAGAAAAATAAATGAATAAAAATAAATGAATGAATAAATAAATGATCATGATTTGTATTATTGTATTTGTCTTTATATTTCTACTTTTATCAGCTTTTTCTTTCATGGATTCATTTTTTATTAAACTGCCACATCATTTATTTTTTATTTCATTTATTCTTCTTTTATTTTATTATGTTTTTATTGGTTTATTGCTGTAATCTGGAGCTCTCACTGCTCCGTAGAAACAGTGCGACAGTCTGGAGGCTCCTTTTAAGTTCTTTCAGGTTTGCGTCATGATTTCAGGAGCTCCTGCTGAAGGTGATCAGTTTTTGACTTTAATAAACATGAGGTCTGATGTCTCCTCCTCACCTGGACAAAGCCAGACTTATCTTTACAGGTAAACAGGAAGCATGAGGGTGTTCTGGTTTCTTCCTGGACTGAGGAGACTAGAAGACGAGGATTTGATTCAAACAGTCCAGATGTGGTAAATCTTTCTGGCTGTGGTGCTTTCTGAATGTGAGCTGTGTTGTCGCTGACGGCAGCCTCCACTGAGCTCAGGCTGGTGCTGCTGAGGCCACGGAGCAGCAGGCTTTATGTAACCCAGTTGGCCCCAGACCCTGCTGAGGTTAAGTGGGGACGGGCCATTACAACACACACACACACGCACACACACACACACACACACACGCACACGCACACGCACACAGCCACACACACACACACACAGCCACAGAGTGGAAACTAGGCTGGGACGTCCTGTTCGCTTCTGCCCTCTCAGCCAATCACGGCTCAGTTCTGCTGCACAAACTCTCCAGGCTGTCGCCCCGAGTAACTCGCACCGACTGAGCTGCTGACGCCGAGTGTGTGCGAGAGTGTGTGTGTGTGTGTGTGTGCGTGTGCATGAACGTTACACAGCTCAGATATGGGATGTAATATTCATCACAACACCGAGCAGCCGGCTGCTGCACAGTCAGTCAATATGTTACCGTGGCAACGCCGAGGAGGATGTAAAGGACTCCCGGTGATGAAATGATCCCACAGCGTGTTTCATAACAGAGTGATGCGAAGGCGTGTCCGTGTCGTGTTTATGTTGTGAGTCGACGTGTACAGACGCGTGTAAACGTGTGTTTGACTCGTTAACTTCAGCTGATGTGCGTTTGTTTACTCACAACACAAAGTCCTGCAGCTCTACAGAAACAACAACAACAGGAAGAACCGGACGGAACCAGAAACGTCTTCTGAGCAGAACAGAAAAACTAATTTTTAATCATCATCATTTTCTTCAAATTACAGAAACTATATGTGAAATAATTTATGTTTTAATTTAAACAGTAAAAATGATGTGATTTCCTGCTGAAACATAAAAGATAAAAACACAGACCGTCGATGTGGAGGAAGTTTGTAAAGTTCAGTTAACTTGTTAAATCATCTACTGATTATTTTATTATCATATTACCGTAATGTCTGGACTAGAAGCTCCTACTTCTTTCACACGCTTTGAACGCTGAGGCTTAAACAACGATGAGGATAATTTATGGATTTTTATGAATTCACCTGGAGACCAAAGTGATGCTGAGAGCGACGACGACAGAGAGACTGAGGAAGTGATGAAGTGATTCTGAGGCTGTTCAGCTCCTGAAGACACTGAAGAAGACGACTTTAGTGGTTTCAGTGCAGGAGGAAGATGAAGATAGCCATCAGTGACTTTTCCTGGTAGCTGCTGGAGTTTTATTTCCTTAACCAGCCGTGTTACAGGAAGTGTTCAGAAAAAAGCCTCTACGGTACGTATCTGTGTGTGTTACCGCTACGCATTTAATTAAAGGTGAAACATCTCAGCGTGGACACCTGCAGCTTCTCGTTCTGACGACATCAGCAGCGTGTTCAGAGGCTGCTTCCTCCTGACGGGTAAAGAACGGTGCAGGAACCAGAAAACGCCGGCAGCTCTGTGCAGAAACACTTTGCATCGACAGAATTTAATATTCTGGTGCAAAGTATCGTCTTCCAGTCGGACATATCGGGTGAGCAGCAGCTGTGAGCGCTGGAGCATTCAGACACCGACAGGAACATCTGCAGTGCAGCCAGACGCAGGACAGGAAGTCCAAGCCAGCAAACACAAAGTCTAAGATCAATATATCTCCTCAGCTTCATGTTTGGTTTTTGTGGTTAAACTGCCAAGTCGTCATCTGTCACATTAAAATGACGGCGCCGATCGATCAGCTGATCGACAGATCGATTGTCTTTGATCTGTAAGAACCAATGCTCTCCTGAATGTTTGGTTTTGTCCACATCAACGGCCCAACAAGCAGCTTCTGGTTTCAACCTCCGAGTCTGTGACGATCTCAAAACACAGTTATGTGGATTTTCACAATAAGAGCCCTTAAATAAACTAATTCATACACATCCTGTCTGTTCAGAACGACGAGAGCACGACGGACAGAAATCCCCTCACATGACGACAGTGTTAAAGTCAGGCTGCAAAACCCACCACAACTTTAAAACAACAACAACATCAACATCGACAACAACATCGACAACAACAACAGCATCAACAACAACATCAACAACAGCATCAACAACAACGAGCCTCGGAGGTGATCAATCAGCTCGTTATAACTTTCGAGGAAACAGCAGCTGATTCTGAGAAGCTCAATCAATGAGCCAATCGGCTCCCTGCAGCCCGCTGACCTACAGTAACCTTTGACCTCAGAGGAAGGTCACGTGTACCTGTGAGCACACCTGGACGAAAGCTGCTCCAACCTCCATCATGTTGTGTGTTTCAGTGACATGTGTGAGCTGTGAGATGACTGTACAGTGATGGGGAGGTTCTGCTGGATCTGTCCAGGAGGTAAATCAGAAAATAGAAAAAAGCCAAAACGTTTCTCAACTGAACTGATTTTTTTTTACTGTGAAGCTTTTGAGTGATAAAAACCAAATTAGTAGAAAACCCAGCATGAGGCGGTAAAACATTAAAACATCCACAGAAACCAGAAACCTGATCAAATAATGACAAATAGATTACAACATAATGATATCGTTAGAAGTTTAAAACAGATTAAATCTGTGATTCTACAGTCACACGTTGTGAAAGAACAGATTATTATTTATGTAAAACTACAGACTTTTAAACATTGTTGACAGCTTTGGGTTTGTTTTTTAGACGGTGAGCATTTAAATAAATACTTTAAAGTTTAAATACTGATTTACTTCTTTTTTAATACCTAATAAATAGAATTTTTACAGGAAACAGCTGTGAAACAACAGGACTGTTAATTAATATAACTGCAAAAAACAATCACTCTGTGGGATTTTATTGTCCAACGCTGTAAAAATAAAACTTAAAAAATGACTATTTGTAAAAATCCAGTTTCTGAGGAGGAGAATTTTTACAGTTTGGTCTGTTTTTAACGAGTTAACGTGTAATTAATCCGGTTTTCTGTGACTTTAACAGTTAATTTAACAAAATAGAAAAGCAGTCCCTACATGAAGGATGCTGGTTGTTCACACATGACAGCTAAACACTTGTTCTCAGTGTCAATCCTCTGGTCTGCTCCAGTGCAGGAAGGAAAGCAGATGATCCGCTACATGAGCTGATCAATATCCTGATCAGCTCATGTAGCGGATCAACATCCTGATGGGGGTAATAACAGGTTAACTGCTCAGCCATCAGTCTTCCTGTTCTCTCCTGGTTCTGGCTCGTTCTGCTGCATGTGGAACAAACTCTACGTGGTTGTATTGAAGTCTGATCAGGGATCGTTAACCTGATTGGATCCCATCAGACGGATCATCATGAGAGCGGTTCTCTGTACGTATGGAGCAGCAGGAACAGCTGATTCCCTCCTTTCAGGGGCTGTTCAGTGGCCAGACGGTGCAGCTTTAACTCAGCATATGAACGCTGTGAGCAGACCCTCCCTGTCCTGCCTGAGACCTGCTGATGGAGGAAGCAGAGCGACAGCAGGAGCAGAGAGGAGTAACCACTGCTGATGTTCTTACCTTCGACTCAGATCTGCGACGTGCTCCTGAAGCCAACTGCTGCTGGCCGCTGGGGAGGAGGAGAGAGAGAGAGAGAGCGGCCTTCAGTGCACATCATATCAATCACCACCATGCAGCACAACAACAAACACAGAGCAGCAGCACAAAGACTTCACCGGAGTCTCCTGGAGAGCACCCAGCCATGAGTCTGATCACCCACCATCGGTCCAGGACCAGGTCTGTATTATTGATTATTAGCATTCAAGAGGACCAGTAACTGATAATGTCTGTCATCCAGGTCAAAGTGATCCTCAGAGCTTCAGCAGAGAGCTTCTATCAGGTCTACACAGAGCCTGCACAGGGATCACATCCCAAACCCTGTAGGGAGACCTGCAGCAGGTTCTGAACCACACTGAGCCGCCTGCAGCTCCTGATCAGTCAGACAGCAGTGAGATACAGGGTCAGAAGCACACCTTTACACATGGCACATGGGAGCAGCTGGACTGATGGACAACGTGACTGATGAACCGTCGCTGCTCTCATCAGGCTGACCAACGTCTTACGGTCTTCTCTTCAGATTGTAGGTCATGTTCTGTGTGTTTTAACTGTTCGTTAAGCAGTTTGGAACTGGTATAGAAATAAAGTTTGTTAATATTCTGATTATTTGATGTGAAGGAGTCATGACGGTAACGGCGGCTGCTTTCTGATCCACCACCATGATAGTTGTGTTCTTGTGGAGGAAAAGTTTTTCAAGCAACAGAAAAGTTTGCGGCTTCAGATGACGACAAGAAAACAAAAAAAGTTACTGATTTAATCTATAAAATGTCTGATCAACAATTAAGAAGCCAAAAACTCATTTTTAAAGTCATATACTAGGAGCTAAATCAGACAATCTCACATTAGAGCAGCTGGAAGCAGAAGAAGACGGAGTTTTGTGGCTGATTATTAACTATTGCTGTAATTATCCTTCTGGTGTCGTCTCAGTGGAGCTCAAGTCAGTCAGTAAAGGTGACTTTCTAATTTACCACAGTGATAGTTATGTGCTTGTGCAAAGGAAAGTTTTTTGAGCAATGGAGGTTTCAGATGAAGGCAAGAACACAAATCACATATTTGGTCCATAAAATGTCATAAAACAATAAAAAAAACGTGATCACCACTGCAGAGGAACTAAATCTCTGATCACAATCAGACACCAGCAGCTCAACCAGATCATTCTCCCATCAGAGCAGCTGGAAGCAGACAGACGGACCTCTGTGGCTGATTATGACCCATTGCTATGATGATGCTCCTGGTGTCAGAGGAGGAACCTGATCAGGAAACTTTGTGAGACGACTCTGAGGTTTGAGACGAACACGCTTCTCGCTGAGCGCTGATGAAACGTGAAGCCTCAGCTGTTCCTCTCCACAGCTGCCTGCGTCCTACAGAAGCGCCAGCGTCTGGAACAGACTAAATTCGGCGCCTTCGCTCACATTTCTTTTGTTTATTGTTGTTTATTTTTCCGAGCTGATTAGTGGGTCTGTAAACGGAGGCGGGCCGTCTCCTCCGTGATGAGGGATAAAAATATCGCCCACTCGTCTTTAAAAAAAGATAAGCGCTCGCGCTCGGCTGCGCCGTCCCGGGTTTTAATGCCGGGCGACAGCGCCGGGCCCGAAGGCACTGCGTCGGGTCAAAGGCCTTCACATCCCATCCTGCTCAGCACACAGCGAGCACGTGTGTGTGTGTGTGTGTGTGTGTGTGTGTGTGTGTGTGTGTGTGTGTTGGTCTGCAGCGAGGTGTGTGTGCTCTGTT